>NC_092761.1:92362876-92657730 GCF_047496795.1 Chiloscyllium punctatum
CTCCACTGAAAGCATAGTTTGTCACTAACATTCTTACACAAGGTACAGAACAGGGTTAGACACAGAGTAAAGCTCCTTCTCCTCTTTTAAACTAAAAAGAGAACTCTCTCCCCATTCCCCCCTTCAAACAATCCCAGGACAGGTACAGCACAGGCTTCGAATCAAAGTCAAGCCTCCTCTATTCTTTTAACCTGTAAAGTAAAATGGCTTTGCTCTTCTAAACTGAAAGTAAAACTTCCTTGACACTATTCCCAAACTCTCTCTAACCTTTTAAACTAAAAGTAAGCTGTAAGTAAAGTTCCCTGGACTCTGGCCCCATCAAACACTCCCAGGACAATGACAGCACTGGTTCAGACACAGAGTAAAACTCCTTCTGCTCTTAAACAGAAATAAACATCCCTGAAGAGAGCCGAAATGAACCACCCCCAGGACAAGGACAGCATGGCATTCAATGCAGAGTAAAGCACCGTCTACTCTTCCAATCTTAAAGTAAAGCTGCCTTTACTCTTTTAAACAAAGTAAAGCTACCTCAACACTGTCCACATCTAACACTCCCAGGACAGGGTCAGCATAGAGTTAGGTACGGTGTAAGGCTTTCTCTACACTGCCCCATTTAAAGGGCTTAATTCAAGTATAATTGCATGACAGGCACCATTTTACAGCAATTTACAAAATTGCATAATGAAAGAAAATAAGAGATACCTTTGAGAGCGCTGTATCCAGAATTTTGTCCCCAGTGGTTGTCATAGCAACTGTATTGACAAAAAAAACCCAGCATTATTCCAGGGTATTCAGCATCAGTTTAGGGAAAATACCATCAAGCTCACATCCATCTGACCAGTTTGGCAAAGCAATGCCATCTCCTGAATGCAGATCCCTCCCCAGCTGACGGACAGATCCTCTACCCAGCCTCTGTACGCTGGTCGGGTACACCCCCACCCCGGGTCATTATCCCTGCACAGCCCTGGGCGGTTATGTCCCATCTCACCTCACCCCACCCAACCCCACCCAGTCAGCAGTACCACAACCACACTATGGGCCAATCCCTACCGCCCGGACCCCAGTCAATCTCCCCAGCTCAGGCCAGACCCTGGTCAGCCTAACTTCAACACAAGGTCAAAAATATCCACAGGCCAATTCCAGAAAAATTATAAAATTTCTCCAAATTGGTGTGGCAAAGCAAGAACCCTCCAGACTGCCACCCACAGAGCATCACAAAATATATTAAACCAACTTCACCACCCATTCCTGCTCTGAGCTGCGAGGTCCAATTACCTCAATCAGACAGGTCACACACTCCTGTTTTACTTTTCTGTCCTGTAATAGCCCATTCATCAAACATTTTCCCTGTAGCCTCTTAAAATTTGTAACACTTTCCTCTTTCAGCATCCCCTGGGTTTGCTATTCTGCAGATTTATCAATCTGGTGCAAATTAGGTACACAGTCATCCAGAAACATGCTCTTTAGTCCATAATGCCACGCTGGCCATCGAACAAGTCAACTACTGCCTTCTCTGCACTTAGAGTCATAGAGCTGTACGGCATGGTAACACACCCTTCGGTCCAACTCGGCCATGCTGACCAGATATCCTAAACTAATCTAGTGCCATGTGCCAGCACTTGGCCCATATCCCTGTAAACCCTTCCTATTCGTATACCCATCCAGCTGCCTTTTAAATGCTGTCATTGTACCAGCCTCCACCATTTCCTCTCGCAGCTCATTCCATACACGTACCATCCTTTGAAAAGATTGTCCTTTAGGTGCTTTTTAAATCTTTCCCCTCTCACCCTAAACTTATGCCCTCTAGCTCTGGACTCCCCCACCCTAGGGAAAAGACCTCATCTATTTACCCTCTCCATGCCCCTTATGATTTTATAAGCCACTATAAGGTCACCCCTCAGCCTCCAACACTCCAGAGAAAACAGCCCCAGCCCATTCAGCCTCTCCCTTTAGCTTCTCCAATCTCAAATTTGTATGTTTAGTTTGAAAACTCTTGCCTGGGAAAGGGTCTCTCATATATTCACCAGTGATGTCAGAGCTTAAGGGATTATCATATAAGTACATGTCAGATAGATTTGTTTTCTATAAATGGTAGTTCAGAGGTGATCAGATTGAGGTGATTAAAATGATGAAAAGATTGGATAGGGTAAACAGGAAGAAACGCTTCCAACGACGGGATGTGCAGAACAAGAAGGGGACAAAACTAAAATTCGAACTCAGCCTTCCAGGAGTAACATGAGCACATAGCAGAAATGAAACCACCCCTCTCAAAGGTTATAGATTCTCAGAGTCTATTGGAGCTGTTAAAGCTGGGACTGAGACTGATGCTGGACAAGACCATCAATGAACAGATGGGGCACAGAGCAGTTTTGATGAGTGAAGGAACAGGCCTCTTTCTGCTGTTTTCGATACTATGTTTATGTTTTAGGGTCTAATTTATCCACTCACCAAAAAATGTCAATATGATCCCTTCATCCTTTTTAAACTGTTGCTTTTATCGTTTCTTTGGGAAGGCAACAGCCTGGAGGTATTATCACAAGACCCATTAATCCAGAGACCCTGACAATGTTCTGGTATCCTGTGTTCAATCCCACAATAGCAAGTGGTGGAATTTCAATTCCAGAAATCTGGAATTGGGAAAAACTGATTTGTCTTTAGGGAAGCAAACTGCATCCTGAGCCGGTCTGCCTACATGTGACTCCAGACCCACAGCAATATGGCTGGTTCTGCAAAGTCCTCTAGCCAGTTAGGGATGGGTAATAAATGCTGGTCTAGACAGTGATGCCCACAATCCATGAAGGGAGACAGTGAGGGACTGCAAATGCTGGAGATCAGAGTCGGAGAGTGTGGTGCTGGGAAAGCACAGCCGATCAGGCAGCATCTGAGGAGCAGGAGAATTGACGTTTCAAGCATTCCTGATAAAGAGCTTTTACTTGAAACATTGACTCATCTGCTCCTTGGATGCTGCCTGACCAGCGGTGCTTTTCCAGCACCACGTAACTCTTGAAAGGTATGTATAGTTTTCCCTCATTCAGTCTGGGTTTCCAACCATAATTATTAACCCAACTATGTGAATTGTATGCTCCATATCAGGATATTTTCCCTGATTCCCCAAGCAACCAGTACTTACTGATTTCAAGTTGCGTGTTTGGATAACATTGCTTCAGCATGTCTGTCACGAAGCCAGTCTGTGTCCGAGCAAGCTGGGAAAAGGAAAACCCAGATCAATCAGATTACACACACACACAAACACACACACAATCTGCCCGAGTTGAGAAACCAAACAGGCACACCCATTTCTGCACATGGTGCAGCTTTTCGCTCTGAGACAACAAACCGCATTCAAGGACTGGCAACATGGGAAATATGAAGTAACATTTTTCAGTTTTTTTGGGGTGCTGTCAAAGAGCAAAGGGACAAAAGCTGTAAATTAGGTGAAGCTGTCAGCATGATGATGCTAAACTAAACCAGTTATACAATCATAGAGATGTACAGCATGAAAACAGACCCTTTGGTCCAACCTGTCCGTGCCGACCAGATACCCCAACCCAATCCAGTCCCATCTGCCAGCACCCGGCCCATATCCCTCCAAACCCTTCCTATTCATATACCCATCCAGATGCCTTTTAAATATTGTGATTGTATCAGCCTCCACCACTTCCTCTGGCAGCTCATTCCATACACGCACCACCCTCTGTATGAAAAAGTTGTCCCTCAAGTCTCTTTTATATTTTTCCCCTCTCACCCTAAACCTATGCTCTTTAGTTCTGGACTCCCCCACCTCAGGGAAAAGACCTTATTTACCCTATTTACCCTATCCATGACCCTCATGATTTTATAATCCTTTGCAAGGTCACCCAGCCTCTGACGCTCCAGGGAGAACAGCCCCAGCCTGTTCAGCCTCTCCCTATAGCTCAAATTCTCCAACCCTGGCAACATCCTTGTAAATCATTTCTGAACTCTTTCACATTTCACAACATCTTTCCGATAGGAAGGAGACCAGTATTGCACACTTTATTCCAAAAGTGGCCTAACCAATGTCCTGTACAGCCATAACATGACCTCCGAACTCCTGTACTCAATACTCTGTTCAATAAAGGAAAGGATATCAAACGCCTTCTTCACTATCCTATCTACTTGCGACTCCACTTTCAAGGAGCTATGAACCTGCACTCCAAGGTCTCTTTGTTCAGTAACACACCCTAGGGCCTTACCATTAAGTGTATAAGTCCTCCTCTGATTTGCCTTTCCAAAATGCAGCACTTCACATTTATCTGAATTAAACTCCATCTGCCACTCCTCAGCCCATTGGCTCATCTGATTGAGATCCCACTGTAAACCAAAGTAACCCTCTTCGCTGTCCACTACCCCTCCAATTTTGGTGTTATCTGCAAACTTACTAACTATACCTCTTATGCTCACATCCAAATCATTTATATAAATGACGAAAAGCAGTGGTCCCAGCACCGATCCTTGTGGCACTCCACTGGTCACAGGCCTCCAGTCTGAAAAGCAACCCTCCACCACCACCCTCTGTCTTCTACCTTCAAGCCAGTTCTGTATCTAAATGGCTAGTTCTCCCTGGATTCTATGAGATCTAACCTTCCGATGAGGAACCTTGTCAAACACCTTACAGAAGTCCATATAGATCACGTCCACCGCTCTGCCCTCATCAATCCTCTTTGTTACTTCTTCAAAAAATTCAATCAAGTTCATGAGACATGAATTCCCAAGCACAAAGCCATGTTGACTATCCTTAATCAGTCCTTGCCTTTCCAAATTAATGTAAATCCTGTCCCTCAGGATTCCCTCCAATAACGTCCCCACCACTGAGGTCAGGCTCACTGGTCTATAGTTCCCTGGCATTTCTCTACCACCTTTCTTAAAGAATGGCACCACATTAGCCAATCTCCAGTCTTCTGGCACATAAAGTGCGACTATTGATGATACAAATATCTCAGCAAGTCTATGCATCCTGGGTAACTATCGTGATCACTGAGTTTAATATTTGCAGTGGTTTAGATGAGCTGAGTGTGTTCGGTGAAACAGGAGTGGCAGATCTCTGGCGCCAGGATACTCTGGGTCTACTCTGTGCCTCACACTGCAGCAGGCAGGGAAAGAAGCATGTGTTTGATGTCAGATTAAGAAAAGTGAAACAGCTATTATGCATGTGTAGAGATTCCTGCTGAAACTTCTAAAGTAGCATTTCAGGAGTCATTGATGGGAGAATTCCCAGAACAAAGACACTTATCTGGATGGTCCACCTGCCCCACTCTGGGTTTTATCATGTTATGCCCCCTCCCACAATTCTCACCACAGTGACTCAGCTACAAACTGACAGAGTTCTGCTGATCTGGATAAGTGACAAGGATAAAGGAGCAACCCAGTACCCTCACACACACTGTCCCTGCTGATTAAAGTGTCACGAAACGACACGACCAGCTATCCTTAGTAGCCACACACGCAGATGACAAGCAACATGAGTTCGACTGGGACAACACTACTATTATAGGACAAGCCAAACAGAGAACAGCCAGGGAATTCCTAGAGGCATGGCACTCATCCACAGATTCAATCAATAAGCACATCGACCTGGACCCAATATACCGGCCACTGCAGCAGACAGCTGGAACTGACAACCAGAAGCAGCAGATTGAAACCATTACAAATGCTGGAGGAAAGATCACAGAAACGCTTCACAGGAGGCTCCCAAGCACCGAGGATGTCACCTAGACAGGGGACAAAATGTCTGCAACACAAATTCCCAGCTCGGTGAACAGAACCACAACAACGAGCACCCGAGCTACAAATCTTCTCACAAACTTTGATTAAAGTGTCAATCCACACATTTAAGCTATTGTGCTGCACATTGAAAATGTCTTTAAGGTAAAGATTGTGAGCCCACAAAAACATATTCAGTATTGAAATAAAACCTTAGCCTTTGGGGGAAAAGCAAATCAAAGGACTCTGAAAAAGATTTTTTAACAAAGAAAACCAGCAGTGGATAGAATTCAGCATAGCGATCTTCAATTAGCTGGAAAATTTTTCAGATAAGAGTTTATAACTTACCTGGCTCTTTCTTGTTCCAACTCGGATGATTCTAGAAGAGTTCTCATTGTGAGCAGCAGAGTTCTAGATGAGACAGTATGAAAGAAATAACAAACTCATTGATGACCAAAACAACCCAACTTCTTAACATGTGCAGCTGTGATGCCAACACTTCACTGTGAAGACCTAATGCTATCAACAAGCTGCTTAAAAAGCAAAAGCTGGGAACAAACTGGTTTTGCATCTCAAACCCATTTCTGAATTTTAGATTTACTGGGAAGGTGATTCCACTACACACAATGTCAGGTCATACAAAATACAGTCACCTTTAACTGAGTATTTGGTCACAGGATGTAAATGGGTGTGAAGCAGAAGTTGTACATTTCAATGAACGACAAGCCTGAAAATAGTGCTGCTCCACATTGACCAGTATCTTAAATATTCATCTTATTGTTGTGTCTACTTCTCTGCATTATTTCGGGGTATTCAATAGAGTAATGGTAATGTCACCGGACAAGTCATCCAGAGGTTTCAAGTCTAGATGACTCTTTATCAGAGCTGAAGAGTCATCTAGACACTAAATATTACTTGCTTTTGCTCCATGGACGCTTTCTGATCCACTGTGATCTCCAGCATTTTTTTGTTTTCAGTACAGATTCCAGCATCTGCAGTAATACTCCTACTAAGTAATCCACAGGCTCAATTTGAATTCAAACTAAATTTTAAAAAGCACAAATCTGGAATGAAACAATTAGTCACGATGACAATGATCATGAAGTTAACTTGAATTGTCATTTAAAATCAATTTGATTTAATACCTTTTTAAGGAAAGGAATCTGCTATCATTTCCTGATCTGGGCTACAGGTGACTCCAGACCTACAACAACGTGGTTGACTCTGAACTATCCTTTGAAATGGCTGAACAAGCCACTCAGCTCAACAGCAATTACTGATGGGCAATGCCAGAAATGCCCATATCCCAGGAAAGAAAACAAATTAATTAACCTAGTAATTCTTTTGTTTAATATTGGGATTAAATCCCAGATTTAATGCAAAGGTTCCTGGGGATAGGATTCCACCCATCTAACTGTAAAACAAGACAGACTGGATAATTATAATTAACATGCAGACTCAAACCTCATTGCAGTGAGCTGCTATCATGCTGGAACATAGTATGACCCTATTACCTATCTGAGTATAGCTAAAACTAACATTTCCCATGTTCAGCTTTTCTTTACTGACATTGGCACTATCCCTTATTCCTTGATTTTTAAAAAAGTTTTTAAAGAAGTCTACAGATCATAATTTTGATCCATGGACAATCCATCCAAAACAAGCTTTCTTGGACTCTTCATGTGGACGCACTGGTTACAAAGCCCCAACAACGTCTCTTTGAAGATGTGGCATGATGGCAAATACCCTTGCCAACTTTTCTAGGTGCGCCATCAAGAGCATTTTGTCTGGATGTATCATGACCTGGTATGACAACTGTACCATTCAAGATCGGAGTTGGTTACAGAGAGTGGTGAACTTGGCCCGGACAGTCACAATGGCCAACCTCCCATCTATAGAATCCATCTACCAGGCCCACTGTCAAGGAAAGGCCGCCAGCATTCTCAAAGATCCATCCCACCCTGACAATGTTTTTCTACAACCTCTACCATCAGGGAGAAGGTACAGCAGCCCTGAACCGGCTCCAGCCGGTTTCAAAACAGTTGCTATTGTACTTTTGTTAGAAAAGTGAATGGACTCAAACTCTTAACATTCGCCTGTCCCTGTGTTTTTGCCACTGTTTACCTATTATTTACTTAACTCTGTGATCTGCCTGTATTGCTCAGAAGACAAAGCTTTTCACTGTGCCTCAGTACATGTGACAATAAATTCAATTCAATTCAACTCAACAAACTCAAGACCAAGCCTACAACAAGGGCAAAAAATTCCAACCTTTTCAAACTTTTCCTAGATTTGCTGAGTGCCAGTTTAAAATGGTTAGCATTCTCGTCTCTTCAGCACTGGAACATAAAACATACAATGTCTACAGTCTGGAAGAAGGCCATTCAGCACATCAAGTCCACACTAACTGTTCAATGAACATTTCACCCAGATCCAACCCTTACCCTATCCCTGTAACCTTGCATTTCCCATAGCCAATTTACCTCACCTTTGAACTGAGGGAGGAGTACCCAGAGGAAACCCACACAGACACCAAGAGAATGTGCAAACTCGCACAGATAGTTGTCCAAGGGTGGAGTTGAACCCAGGCCCTGGGTGCTGTGAGGCAGCAGTGCTAACCACTGAGCCACTGTACGACCCACGACATTCAACCTGTGACACACTTTAATCAACTGCTAAGGGAATGCTGCATGATTACAGGCACCAACTTTCCGATCATATGTTAAACAACGTGTCTCTTAGCTCAGAAGCAGGGAAACGATTGCATGTCTTTATGGAGAATGGGGGAAATTGTACTCTCAGTCTGTCCAATTTTTATCCTTTAGCTAACACCCAGATCAAATCAATTGCAGGTACTTCACAATTTCAGTTTGTGGAATTTTAATATGTATAGATTGACTGCTACATTTAGCCATAAAACAAACAATTCAAAAGTAATCTCTCAGTTTTATCTAAAAGATTACAGTGTTTACATCACAGGAGGTGGCCATTCTACTCATCATGAAAAGCATAACCCAAATGTCCAGCTCTCCTGGTCCGGAGCCTTGTATTTTCCACACCTTTTTAAAGGGTCTTGCCTTAGCCAGTCCATGTGGCTAAACACAGCATGCTGGCTACTCTCTGCATGATGTAATTCTCCCAATCTATCGCCTCACAATGTTTAAACTGTTTCAATCTGACTGTGGGCGGCACGGTGGCACAGTGGTTAGCACTGCTGCCTCACAGCGCCAGAGACCCGGGTTCAATTCCCGCCTCAGGCGACTGACTGTGTGAGTTTGCACGTTCTCCCCGTGTCTGCGTGGGTTTCCTCCGGGTGCTTCGGTTTCCTCCCACAGTCCAAAGATGTGCAGGTCAGGTGAATTGACCATCCTAAATTGCCCGTAGTGTAGGTAAGGGGTAGATGTAGGGGTATGGGTGGGTTGCGCTTTGGCGGGGCGGTGTGGACTTGTTGGGCCGAAGGGCCTGTTTCCACACTGTAAGTAATCTAATCTAATCTAATCTAATCTAATCCCCCAGTCCAATGAAATACCAAAACTTTTTGAAATGCAATCTTATATCTAGCCTTCTTTGCTGCAATAGAAATAACTACATGCAGTTTTTCATTCGAAGTGTCATCCCATCAATTGATACGATAGACAATGTGGGACTTTCACAAGCTTTCTATAAACTCAGTATCTAAGCTGGGCACAGTACAATGGCATGAATGCAATTTGTTCTTTCTCTCACTGGTCTAAACATTAGTGTACTCTTTCACTCTTTTCAATCTGGGTCTTTATATCCCCATTTATAAAACTCAAAATACCATCGTACTTATAAGATGACAGCGTTGGTATCTACTTCTTGACTAAATATTTGCACCCTTTACCCTCACCATCAGATAGAATCCTCCCTTTCAACTAATATTTCCATTCATCCAAAATGTGCAACATCTATGAGATTAGCTTATGTCTTTGATGGCAAACTCTTGGTAAATCTTCCATAAATGCAGCAGCTTGTTAGAAAAAAGAAAGCTTTCTTTAAAACAAACTCAAAGTTACCACCAGCATTTTCATCTTGGCTTTAGAACATTGAATGACTTTATAACAATTATTGACATTCTTTTAATGCTAAATACATGAAACAGAATGAGACAAAGAGCTGCTTAACATACAGCATACTGCTCATACTCTTCAATCTTCCTCCAAAACATGACCCAAATCCTCAAATGGTAATTGCACAATATTTCATTCCTGCTGCAAAACTCACCCAATGATTCACCAACATTTTGCAGCGCTCTGTTTCCTTAAAGTTCCTGAGATCTCCAACTGCACGCTCAAACTTTTGCTCAAAGTGGGTGCCTTTATTTCATGCCTATCCCAATACAATCCTCCTCCCCTCCCCACTTGCCCAGCCCTCCGATCCCTGGCTTCAATGTGGCTCAAAAGATAATAATACGGATGGCAATGAACCTGATAGAAAGTGACAAATAAGTTGCAGATAATGGAGTGGGTGGGAAGCAGGGGATATATCTACCATTCGGTAGCTCAACACAAACAAAGTGAGTTGAACAATGACCATCTGGTCTACTACTTAGAGCAGCCTCTAAACAGGGGTGCATTGACCAGTGTATGTAAAACCGCAAGGGATGAAAGGGGTGGGAGGATTGAAAGGGGGGGATGGGGAGGGAGAGAACTTGGGGGGATTTCAGGGGAGGGAAACATGAAGGGGGAAGAGAAACATGGGGGGATGAGAGAGAAATTTGGAGGGGGGGATGAGAGAGATATGTGGGGGGGCGAGCAAAGCATGCGAGGGGGAGCGAAACGTGGGGGGTAAGAGAAATGGGGGGGTGAATGGGGGCAAGGGCAATGTGGGGGGGAGCAACATTGGGGGAGGGAGGTCTGTGGGGGGGGGAGGGAGGAAGATGTGTGGGGGGGGAGGGAGGGAGATGTGTGGGGGGGGAGGGAGGGAGATGTGTGGGGGGGGAGGGAGGGAGATGTGTGGGGGGGGAGGGAGGGAGATGTGTGGGGGGGGAGGGAGGGAGATGTGTGGGGGGGGAGGGAGGGAGATGTGTGGGGGGGGAGGGAGGGAGATGTGTGGGGGGGGAGGGAGGGAGATGTGTGGGGGGGGAGGGAGGGAGATGTGTGGGGGGGGAGGGAGGGAGATGTGTGGGGGGGGAGGGAGGGAGATGTGTGGGGGGGGAGGGAGGGAGATGTGTGGGGGGGGAGGGAGGGAGATGTGTGGGGGGGGGAGGGAGGGAGATGGGTGGGGGGGGAGGGAGGGAGATGGGTGGGGGGGGAGGGAGGGAGATGGGTGGGGGGGGAGGGAGGGAGATGGGTGGGGGGGGAGGGAGGGAGATGAGGGGGGGGGGAGGGAGGGAGATATGGGGGAGGGAGGGAGATGTGGGGGGGGGAGGGAGGGAGGGAGATGTGGGGGAGGGAGGGAGGGAGATGTGGGGGAGGGAGGGAGGGAGATGTGGGGGAGGGAGGGAGGGAGATGTGGGGGAGGGAGGGAGATGTGGGGGAGGGAGGGAGATGTGGGGGAGGGAGGGAGGGAGATGTGGGGGGAGGGAGGGAGGGAGATGTGGGGGGGGGGAGGGAGGGAGATGTGGGGGGGGGGAGGGAGGGAGATGTGGGGGGGGGGAGGGAGGGAGATGTGGGGGGGGGGAGGGAGGGAGATGTGGGGGGGGGAGGGAGGGAGATGTGGGGGGGGGAGGGAGGGAGATGTGGGGGGGAGGGAGGGAGATGTGGGGGGGGGGAGGGAGGGAGATGTGTGGGGGGAGGGAGGGAGATGTGTGGGGGGAGGGAGGGAGGGAGATGTGTGGGGGGAGGGAGGGAGGGAGATGTGTGGGGGGAGGGAGGGAGGGAGGGAGATGTGTGGGGGGAGGGAGGGAGGGAGGGAGATGTGTGGGGGGAGGGAGGGAGGGAGGGAGATGTGTGGGGGGAGGGAGGGAGGGAGGGAGATGTGTGGGGGGAGGGAGGGAGATGTGTGGGGGGAGGGAGGGAGATGTGTGGGGGGAGGGAGGGAGATGTGTGGGGGGAGGGAGGGAGATGTGTGGGGGGAGGGAGGGAGGGAGATGTGTGGGGGGAGGGAGGGAGGGAGATGTGTGGGGGGAGGGAGGGAGGGAGATGTGTGGGGGGAGGGAGGGAGGGAGATGTGTGGGGGGAGGGAGGGAGGGAGATGTGTGGGGGGAGGGAGGGAGGGAGATGTGTGGGGGGAGGGAGGGAGGGAGATGTGTGGGGGGAGGGAGGGAGGGAGGGAGATGTGTGGGGGGGGAAGGTGGGGGAGGAGTGATGGGGAGGGGGGTGGGGGAGGAGTGATGGGGAGGGGGGTGGGGGAGGAGTGATGGGGAGGGGGGTGGGGGGGTGGGGGGTGGGGGGGGTGGGGGGTGGGGATGGGGGGTGGGGGGTGGGGGGTGGGGGGGTGGGGGGTGGGGGGGTGGGGGGGGTGGTTGATGGGGAAGGAGCTTCCAGGAATGGGTGAATGGAGCCAGCTTTTTTTGGGGGGGAGGGGGAGACTCACTCACCCCCTCCCTCTGTCTGTCTCTGTGTCTCACACTCACCCGGGCTCCGGACATGGCGCTGGCGGGACTCCAGCCCCTGACGCCTTCTCCGTTAGCGCCCGCTCCTGAGCGCCGCCATCTTCCAGCGGGATCTACGCATGCGTGCTCCCCGCCAGGACCGGAACTGTGCCCAGGCCCCGCCCCTTCCGGTCAGTGAGACCGTCATCGCGGCCGGAGGGGCGGGCTCATGGGCAATGGTCGCAGAGCCGGGGCCGCGCTCAGTCACGGTCACACCATTACCTCATTCCTGCATCAGGGAAGGCCGGAGGATGGGAACCTGATCCCGGTGAGCGCCCGGCCCCCGGGCCCTGGGTGATAGAGGCCGGCCCCCGGGACCCTGCAGAGGGAGAGGGGGAACAGGTCCTCCGGCCCATTGAGTGGACACTCACCCACCTCACCCAGCCAGACCTCCCCACCCCGGGCCTGTGGGGAGGAGACCCACACGGACACGGGGCAATGTCAATCACACAACACACCAGGTTATAGTCCAGAGCACAGCCCCTTCAGGTGGAATCGAGCCCGTGTCCCTGCTGCTCTGAGGCCGCATTGCTAACCACTGAGCCACCCCATAACATTGGGTCAGGGCTCTGTCCGGATTGAGAGAGGTTGGCACAGCCTCCAGCAAACATTGGGCAGTGGTGGGTTGACATGCTCACAGCTTGTGATAGGAATTGAAGCTTTTTGCTTCATTCTGGAAGAGATGGCAGCTCATGTTAGACAGTGCAGAGACACTAGGGTTGAGAGTGTGGTGCTGGAAAAGCACAGCAGATCAAGCAGCATCTGAGGAGCAGGAGAATCGACATTTCGGGCAGAAGACCTTCATCAGGAAAAGGGCTCGTGAAGGGCTTATGCCCGAAACATCGATTCTCCTGCTCCTCACATGCTACCTGACCTGCTGGTCTTTTCCAGCACCACACTCAGGACTCTGCTCTCCAGTCTTCATTTTCTCCCAGTGCAGAGACACTGCAAGAACTGACTGATTTGGAACTGGGCTTCAACACCACGTGTGGAAGTGGATCCACTGTCTGTGATTGTCACAGGTAAATGATGGAGATGTCAAGGAATCTGGGGTGGAGAGATGCACTGGAGAGCAGCTGGTGTCAAGGTGACCAATGTAATCCTGTTTGAAGTTTTAGACTGGACCCAAACTGAGGTAGTGCCATGGGAAATATTGAATAAATTGATTAGGTTATCTGACATGTCTTGTTCCGCCATCAATACAATGTGTGAGTGTGACAATGTATTGTAAAAGCTGGCTGCATGTGAGAACAAAATTTAAAAGGAGGAGTTTCACTGTTACTTTCTCGCAACAACTAAGGTGTGCCATAAATGCTGTCATTGTCAGGGACATCCATTACATATGAATCAGTATTTAAAAGGATTATGCTGTGTTGTGAATTTTCTTTAGTTAATTAGTTAATCTGGTATTTGTTTCCACTAGGGTTTGTAACTGTGATTCATGGCATCTTTTAAAACTGAGAAAAACTGGACTGATCTACAGGAAAGGTAAAGTAAGTGTTTAAATAAAACAAAGATATTATACATGTTTGAAATACAATCAAGAAGCTATGGAGAAACTCAGCAGGTCTAGCAGAAGCTGTGTAGAGAATAACTGAGTTATCATTGAGTTGAATACAACTTCCCCAAACAAGATTATTTCAGAGTACAATGAGACCTTGAGCAAATGATCCAGTTAACCAATGAATAGCAGATGGCATTTATTTTAGCTGTGTTGCATTTTAGTCAGGCAAATAGGTCTTATACACTTAATGGTAAAGTCCTGGGGAGTGTTGCTGGTCAGAGACCTTGGGCTTCAGGGTCATAGTTCCTTGGAAGTGGAGTCACAGGTAGACAGGGTGGGGAAGAAGATGTTTGAAATGCTTGTCTTTGTTGGTCAGTGCATTGGGTATAGGAGTTGGGATGTCATTTTGCTGCTGTACAGGACATTGGTTCGGCAGCTTATGAAATACTGCTATCAATTCTGGTCTCGGTGTCATTGGAAAGACATCGTTAGACTTAAAAAGATGCGGAAAAGATTTACGAGGATGTTGCCAAGGTTGGAGGGTTTGAGCTATAGGAAGAGGCTAAATAGGCTGGGGCTATTTTCCCTGGAGCGGAGGGGTGACCTTATAGAGTTATATAAAATCATGAGGGGCATTGATAGGGTGAAGAGCCAAGGTCTTTCCCCAGGGAAGGGGAGTCCAATCCGTCAGATTTGCTAAGTATTTTCAGCACTTTGTTTTGACTTCATAAAAGAGTGCAGTGTGTAGAATGGAAAATAATTCACTGTAACATCAATGGCAGTAATGGTTCATGGCACATTGGCTCATCTGACTGTAATCAGCATAGAGGAGAAAGTGTGGACTGCAGATGCTGGAGAGTCAGAGGGCTTATGCCCGAGACATAGACACTTCTGGTCCTCAGATGCTGCCTGGCCTACTATGCTTTTCCAGCAACCCCCCCCCCACCACCACCCCCCCCCCCTTCATCTCAGTAATCAGCATATGTCTGGAGGGGGTTTGTGTTGTGAGCTTTCTCAACCATATTCCAGTTCCCCAACTCCCATTGGGTGACAGAGGCACACTCTCCATCCTATCCTCCTCCTCTTTCTCATCTCTGCGGGCTAAGTGCAGCTTATTGTGAAGCTGGAATTTTGTCCTGTATACCAGTAATCTTGTAGGTGGCCTGACTATCTTGGACCGTGGCAGGAATATGAGTAGGGCAACACTGTGTATTCCATAATTTAAATCCCTCATTTCTATATAAACAACTTAAAAAAAAGGAACTTCCATTGTACAAATAATCCATTCACAGTATTCGTTGGAAAAGTTAAATATTTGTTTATTTGGTTCGATGCCTCCGTTACAGATCCAATTCTTTTTAATGACTTGGAAATTTTTATGTACTTTTTAATCTGATGAGGTTTGTGGGACATCACCAGTTTTCTCTTTCACTTGAACTAAAAAAGGAAAACATAAGTCCAATTCATGTTTTGAGTCTAGTTCTGAAGAAGAAGGATCATACTGAACTCGACGTTATCTACCTCTCTCTCATTACAGATGCTGTCGGGCTTGCTGAGGTTCTCCAGCATGTTTTCTTTTTATTTTGGAATTTCAGTATCCATATTACTTTGCTTTTATTTGAATAATCTTTTCACCAGTCCTTGCTTTTCAAAGTGCTTCTTTTTGCTCACTTGCTATCTTGACATTTAATTGACTGCCACATTTAGTTTCCTGCAGAAATTAAACATTATAAAATGTTGTCATTACTGCTTTTTGCTTCTTGCAACGTAACCTTGAACCAACACAGACCCAACAACTGCTAATAGTAAGGGAAAAGACAGTGCCTCACCATTGAGGGGAAGGAGCATCAGTGCCTGATAAAGCTCCTCTCTTTGCCTGCTACTCCTTACTTTAGGTCACAAGGAGAGAGTACTGCAATGACCAATTCTATAGGCCTTTCTGATATTGAATGCTAAGAGCTTCAGTGAACTCTTACAGTTTGCAATTATTTTGTGAATCTCTCAGCAATGTTGGGAAGAAATATCAGATCTGGCACATCCTCAGACCTTCAAAATATTCTGTTCCTTTAGATCTTAAAATTGACTTTTCCTTCTGATTGCATTTTCACTCATAATTATTTATTGAAGCTGTTTGTGACAACTTGGTTACTTCTTTTTGAGAAAACATTTACATTTTCGTAGCACCTTTCACAACCTCAGGATGTGACAAATTATTTTGCAGCCAATCAAATACTTTTTTGAAGAGATGACTGCTGTAATATAGGATACACAGAAGCCAGTTTGTGGGTAGCAATGTCACTTCAACGTGAACTTAATAATAACCAGATAATATCTATCTTGGTGTTGGTTGATGGAGAAATGTCAGCTATGCCATTAGAGAGAACTCCCTGCTATTTAAACAGCACCTTGGAATCTTTTATGTCCACTTGAGCGGGCAGATAGGACCTACATTTTATATCCCATCTTATGGTGCAACACAGCATTGTGACTCCATTGGCAATGTTAGCCTACATTTTGTGCACAAGTGCTTCAGTTTGGGACTCCAATCCATGACCTGACTTGCAGAGTATGCTATCAGTGAGTTTAGACTCCTCAGGCTGTAATCCTGGACCAGGCTCTGAACAGATTGTCTATTTATTGACAGTTTGAATCGTGTTCGACAGCAGCTCGGTCTGATTCCGCGGGCAGAATGGGATAACTTTGTGCCTAGTGAACCTCCGCTTCGTGTTTGTTTAACCAGTCAGTGTGACAGATGGATGCCACACACCCCATCAAACCTGCCCGGGTAAGCTCTTTTCAAATACTTACAGGAAATCTATGGAGAGAAAACAGAGTTAATGTTTCGACACTTAGCAGTTTTTTCCTGTGGAGCAAAAGAATAAGAGGAGGCCATTCAGCCCTTCAGACCTGTTCAGCTATTTTAGATCATCCCTGATCACCTCCGTGAAGATATTTATCTCACCATCTCCGTGTTCATTAATGTCATTAGTTTCCAGAACCTATCATTTTGTCTTGAGTCTTCTGATTAATTGAGCTGCACAGTCCTTTTGCAGAGAATTCCAGAGATTTACTGTCTTTTAAGTGAAGAACTTGCATGATGGCTCATTGGTTAGCACTGCTGCCTCACAGCACCAGGGACCTGGCTTCAATTCCATCCTAAGGCGACTGTGTGGAGTTTGCACATCCTCCCCATGCCTGTGTGGGTTTCCTCCGGATGCTCCGGTTTCCTCCCACAGTCCAAAGATGTGCAAGTCAGGTGAATTGGCCATGCTAAATTGTCCATAGTGTTAGGTGGATTAGTCAGAGGATAATGGGTCTGGGTGGGTTACTCTTCAGAGAGTCGGTATGGATTTGTTGGGCCGAAGTGTTTCCACACTGTAAGGAATCTTAATCATTCTTCCCGTATCTACATGGGTTTTCTCCAGTTGCTCTGGTTTCCTCCCACAGTCCAAAGATTTGGTGGATTGGCTGTGCTAAATTGCCTATAGTCCGGGCATCTGCAGGCTAGGTGGAAATGCAGGGTTACAGGGAAAGGGTAGGGGATTGGGTTTGGATGGTTGAAATGGACTTGATGGGCCAAATGGTTTAGGGATTCTGAGATTCTATTTCTTCTTAAATGCTCTACCCTTCGTCCTGAGACTCTGTCCCCTGGTTCTTGACAGCAAACACAGAGAGCGTCATACATATATACATTCTATCCTGCTTTCTAAGAATTTTGAAATTTTAAATGAGGTCGCCTCTCATTCTTTTAAAAGTCCCAGACTCCTAAATCTCTCCTCAAGACAATCCTGCCATCCTAAGATTTCATCTGATGAACCTCTGTTGCACTCCGTCTATAACAGTTATATATTTCCTTGTACAAGGAATCCAGAACTGTCCCCAATAATCCAGATGAGGCCTCTGGAAATGATTCTCAGTCTACCAGTACTTTACAATTTCTCACTCCAACTTGATGCGAACTTTAGTGACTCATGGACAAGGACACCCAGATCCCTCAGGAATTCCCAACAGGATTGATCTTTTACAAATCCAGGTTGACTCTGCATAATGTTGCCATTCAGTTATCATTTCCTTTTATAGTAGATTCTAACATTGTCCCAGCTGCCGGTGGCAAGCTCATACTTGTCCTTAGTAGCAGTAGTCTGTTCTCATTCTTCCTCCCTCCTTAAATAGCAGGATTACATTTACCACCTTCCAGTTTGCAGGTTACAGAATCATGAAATCATAGAACCCACCAGTGCACGCACTATCTATTATTGCCTCCTTCAACACTCTGGGATAAAACTTATCTGGTCCAGGAGATTTATCAACCCTCCATCCTGATAACTTTTCAAGTGCTACCTCCTTACATTTTGCTCTTCACTTCCACAAGTGACTGATCGAGAATTGGTTGACTGGCAGAAGGCAGAAAGTGGAAATAATGGGGTCTTTTTCAGGATGGTACCTGGTGACTAGTAGAGCTCTGCAGGGTCCAGTGCTGGGATCGCAACTACCCATGTTATCCATTATTAATCTGGATGAAGGAACTGAGGGTATTATCGCTAAGTATGTAGATTACACAAAGATAACTGGAGGGACAGGTAGAGTTGAGAAGGCAGGGAGGCTGCAGAAGGACTTGGACAGGCTAAGAGAGTGGGCAATACAATATGGCAAAGTGAAGTTTTGCACCTTGGTAAGAAGAATAGAGGTGCAGACTATATTCTAAACAAGGAAAGGCTTCAGAAACCTGAAGCTCAAAGGGCCTTAGGAGTCCTAGTTCAAGATTCAGTTAAAGTTAACATGCAGGTTCAGTTGGCAGTTAGGAAGGCAAATACAGTATTAGCATTCATTTTGAGAGGGCTAAAATATGAGAGCAGGGATGAATTGCTGAGGCTGTAACAGGCTCTGGTCAGCCCGCTTTGGAGTACTGAGAGCAGTTTTGGGCCTTGGGAAGGATCTGCTGGAGTTGGAGGGGTCCAGGAGACGTTTATAAGAATGATCTCGGGGATGAAGGGCTTGTCATATGAGGAGAAGTTGAAGACTCTGGGTGTGTACTCAGTGGAGATTAGAAGGATGAGGGGAAATCTGAAATTTACAGAATACTGAGAGGGCTGATAGAGTCAACTTGGAGAAGATGTTTCCAGCAGTAGGAGAGACTAGGACCTGAGGGCACAGCCTCAGAGTGAAGGGGATGACCCTTTAGAACTGAAATAAGGAGGAAGTTCTTAACTCAGAGGGAGGTAAATCTCTCGAACTCATTGCTGCAGAGCGCTGTGGAGGCCAAGTCATTGAGTGTATTTAAGACAGAGATAGATAGTTTCTTGATTAGCAAGAGGATCAAGGGTTACATGGAGAAGGCAGGAGGATGAAGTTGAGAAACATAACAGCCATGATAGAATGGAGGGGCAGACTCTGGCCCGAATGGCCTAATTCTGCACCAGTATGTTATGTTCTAAGTTGCTTGATCACCTTTTATGTTTCTTGGAGATCTTCTGTCTTCTTTTGCGACCCAAAACATGAACTCTGTTTCTCACTTCAGATACTGTCAGACGTGCTGAGGTTCTCCAGCAATTTTAAATTTTTGTTTCAGGTTTCCAGCAAAGTAAGATGCTTATTTTCTCTGCCATTTGCCTGCTCTTCACTATAAAGTCTCCTATCACCTCCTGTAACATGTTCATGTTTATCCTTGTTATCTTGTTCCTTTCATATATTGATAGACATTTATGTTCCATTACAACCTGCATTCATATTCTCTTCTCTCTTTCTGAACCTTTCTCTCAGCCCTACTTGGCTGTCAGTGCATCAGGCTTGTCACTGTAAAGCCACTTCCGTTGTTCTAATGCAATCCTGAACTTCTTTCATTAACAGTGGTTGATTCTCCTTTCCCCTTTAGATTAGATCTAAGATCTAGGTTAGATTCCCTACAGCATGGAAACAGGCCTTTTGGCCCAACCAGTCCACACCGACCCTCCAAAGATTTGCCCACCCAGACTCATTTCCTTTTGACTAATGCACCTAACACTATGGGCAATTTAGCATGGCCAATCCACTCTAACGTGCACATCTTTTGGAAGGAAACCCACGCAGACACTGGGGAGAATGTACAAACTCCACACAGGGAGTCGCCCAAGGCCAGAATTGAACCTGGGTCCCTGTTGCTGTGAGGTAGCAGTGCTGACCAATAAGCCACTGTGCTGTCCTTCAGATGAATGTGTATTTGTTGTAGACCTTGTAGTATTTCTTTAAATGTCAGCCATTGAGGAACAGACTACATTATCTATGTTATTGAATGTTTTTGGGTGAATTCTCTCATTCAAAGAAAAGTCCGCCTCCACTATCCAATCATTTTACTGTTTTGAACAGTACTTCATTTTGTATAATCAAAGGAATACACATCAAAATTATGTAGTGTTTCATCCAGTGACAACGCATTAGGAATCTGCAAGTGCAGCATCACTGATAGAACATATAACAATACAGTGCAGTACAGGCCCTTCGGCCCTCAATGATGCACTGACCAGTGGAACTAATCTGAAGCCCTACGTTATTCCATTCTTGGCCACATGTTTATCCATATAGACCACATCAACCTACCCTCATTCACCTGTTTGGTTACATCTCAAAGAGCTCAATAAGGTTCCCTTTAAAGAAACCTGAAGAGAGCTCGATATGTCCATGAATGTAGAAGAAATGAGATCTAGAACTGCTGCCAGGCATCCTCATGGTACTCTGGAACAGTCTCGTAATTGGTGGCTTTCTGCTCAGTCCCACTCCTCTCTGCTCCTGCCCTGTTCCTCCCCTGGCCCTTACCCCCTCCCTGTACTTCCTCACTCTGTGTTGTGGGATGTTGTATACAGATGCTTTCTTGAAATTAGCTGGGTGATCATTTCCTCGTCTGCACTAATTTGCTGATTCAGGCTCTTGATTACAGGCTCCACACCAATGTCAGACTGGTTCCCCGGCTAGAGGCTCCCCCACTGTTCACTGGAAAGACCAATGGCAAGTAAGTGGAATGAGCACTTGGTTTAAATTAATAAGAAAATGCTATTAAAATAATAGCAAACTATGAGAAGATTTTGCATAAAATAAGATTTATTACCTATAGCACCTTATTAAAATGTTTGGCCTCGGTCACAGACAGAAATATTTTAAGCCCTATGTGTCATAGCTGCTACTACTGTTTTTGTATAAGTACATTTCTAAATTACCCAGTCTATCTCTGGATAAAACCTTACTCTTTCCTCTACTATTGACCTTACCTGAATCTAGCAACACCAGCAGGACTGTCTCTCTGACCTGTGTAATATTCAGAATGGCTAAAGTATGTGACATCAAATGAATAATATCACAGCTATCACTTTGGATGGAATGTGACAGCATTTTGCAATCCCACCAACAGCAGTGAAATAAATGATTAGTTAATCAGTTTTTGTTGGCATTTAGTCAGGAAGGAATGCTAGAATTTTTGTCACAGTTGATATCAACGCATTATTATTCTTAATGCCAGGCTGTTTTATGACGATGTACAGTCTCAACGGTTTGTTTACCATGGATCTATCCTTCAAGCAGAAAAGAAGCTCTGAGGAAGCAGCCACTTGGTAAACATAAACGTTCCAGTGTTCCAGATGCTGCCATGATTCTCTCCTCTGATCTCCCACTGGAGGTATGAATCCACCAGAGCAATTTTGACATTTATTTCTGTCTGTATTCTGAAAGCATTATGTTGCTTTTTATTTTCTCAGAGGAGCTTTTTAATTCCAGTGTTCTCCTTTTCTTTACCAGGCCCTTTCAGCCCATCATATCTGTGCTAGCTGAATAAACTGGCCATCAATTTTAATCCCATTTCCTAGCACCCAGATTGCAATCTTTAAGTTTACAGCATTTCAGATGCAGATCCCATTTTTTTTTGAGTTCTTGTCAAAAAGCTTAAGAATGAAAGAAAAAGCTTATTTCTGTATAACCTGAGAATCTGGTAAAATGCTTTACTGCCAGTGAACTCAAGCTGGAGAACCTCTCAGTGTGCTACTCTGCTCTTATTATTGTTTCTGTTGTTATTTGTACTGTTCGGGCATTGACTTCTGCACTTTAAAGGGGTATCAACCTAACCTTTGTTTAATTTTAACAAAGCAGGCTGCATTTGAAATATAGAGAGTGTACTGTGGTAGCTTGTGATTGGGTCTTAGAGTCATAGTGTCATAGAGATGTACAGCATGGAAACAGACCCTTTGGTCCCACCCGTCCATGCTGACCAGATATCCCAACCCAATCTAGTCCCACCTGCCAGCACCCGGCCCATATCCCTCCAAACCCTTCGTATTCACATACCCATCCAAATGCCTCTTAAATGCTGCAATTGTACCAGCCTCCACCACTTCCTCTGGCAGCTCATTCCATACACATACCACCCTCTGTGTGAAAAAGTTGCCCCGTAGGTCTCTTTTATATCTTTCCCCTCTCACCCTAAACCTATGCCCTCTAGTTCTGGACTCCCCAACCCCAGGGAAAAGACTTTGCCTATTTATCCTATCCATGCCCCTCATAATTTTGTAAATCTCTATAAGGTCGCCCCTCATCCTCCGACGCTCCAGGGAAAACAGCCCCAGCCTGTTCGGCCTCTCCCTATAGCTCAGATCCTCCAACCCTGGCAACATCCTTGTAAATCTTTTCTGAACCCTTTCAAGTTTCACTACATCTTTCCAATAGGAAGGAGACCAGAATTGCACACAATATTCCAACAGTGGCCTAACCAATGTCCTGTACAGCCGCAACATGACCTCCCAACTCCTGTACTCAATACTCTGACCAAAAAAGGAAAGCATACCAAACACCTTCTTCACTATCCTATCTACCTGTGACTCCACTTTCAAGGAACTATGAACCTGCACTCCAAAGTCTCTTTGTTCAGCAACACTCCCTAGGACCTTACCATTAAGTGTATAAGTCCTGCTAAGATTTGCTTTCCCCAAATGTAGCACCTTGCATTTATCTGAATTAAACTCCATCTGCCACTTCTCAGCCCATTGGCCCATCTGGTCCAGATCCTGTTGTAATCTGAGGTAACCCTCTTCGCTGTCCACTACACCTCCAATTTTGGTGTCATCTGCAAACTTACTCACTGTACCTCTTATGCTCGCATCCAAATCATGACAAATGACAAAAAGTAGAGGGCCCAGCACCGATCCTTGTGGCATTGTGACTGATAGTATTTGAGTTAATGCAGATCCAAATACAGAAGAGATTTCAAGTCAGTCTGACTTCAGATTCCAGCAAAAATATTTAGAAGTATTTCTAAGTTGATCTTCCTGAAGTTAGTATGTTCAAGATGTTTGGGATATAGGAAGCGGCTGAATAGGCTGGGACTATTTTCCCTGGAGCGTTGGAGGCTGAAGGGTGACCTTATAGAGGTTTATAAAATCATGAGGGACATGCATACAGTCAATACTCAAAGTCTTCTCCCCAGGGTAGGGGAGCCCAAAACCAGTGGGCATAGGTTTCAGGTAAGAGGGGAAAGATTTAACAGGGACCTGAGGGGCAATGTTTTCATGCAGAGGATGGTGCATGTTTGGAATGAGCTGCCAGAGGAAGTGGTGGGGGATGGTACAATTACAACATTTAAAAGGCATCTGTATGGGTATGTGAATATGAAGTATTTAGAGGGATATGGGCCAAACGTTGGCAAATAGAACTAAATTAATTCAAGATATCTGGTCAGCATGAACGAGTTGGACCAAAGTTCTGTATGCGTCTTTAACTCTGACTCTCAGTCTTGAAATTATAATCACTTTTGTGATGTAGGAAACACCACAGATTACCTGCTAACAATATTCTGCTTTATTGAGGTTGTTGAAAGGATATACTTTCCTAGCTTAGCAGAGAGAACTTCCAGATCATCTTCCGATATTGCAATTTTTTATATCCTGCTGACAAGGCCTCAGTTTAACATCACATCTGATAGTGCAGTTGTTGAGTGAGACTTGACCCAGAAACCTCTGAGTGGTGAGAATGCTGCTACTGAGCCACAGCTGACATCTGGTTCTTATGTTTACTCTGTTCAGTGCCAGTTATTTACCACAAAGGTTAACACCTGCATTAAAATAGTGCACAGAGAAATTTAGCAAAGATTCATTAAGTATTTGTGCAAGAGCAGCCCTGACTGTAATTTGCCGCCCATGAAGTTTATGAAAATAAAACTAATCTTTGGAGTTGTGCACAAAATGTGAAAGGTGGCCAGAAATTATACTAGGTTCACTACTTCAGCCAGATTCAGTGAACGCACGATCTGTGCTTCAGTGGAGGCCATGCAGAGTACAGATTGTAATGCTAATTCTGTGTGCAGAATTGGTGAAGATGTCATATATAACTAAATTCTAAAGTAGCTTGGCTTTATTTGGCCTGTTCAGGATCACGCCAGGACATTAGGAGCAAGTGAAAAACATTTGGCCCCTTGAGTCTGCCAAGGCTGCTCTAATTGTGGCCTCATATCCATTTTACCCCCTGTCCCCATCAACCCAGACTCCCTTATCAGTCAAGAATCGATCCAACTCTGCCTTGAGTGTATTTAATGTTCTTTGGGGAGAATTTCACACGATAATGGCCCTCTGAAAAAAGAGAGAATCCTCACCTTGGTATTAAATAGGGACTCCTAATTTTTAAACTCTGTCCTCAAATTCGAGACTCTCCATGTCCCCAAGTGGAAACACCTTCTTATCATCTTCCTGTCTAGTGTCTTGGTCTTTTATGTTTCAATTTGATCATTCCTCATTCTTTGGAACTCCAGTGGGTAGAGGTCCACCTTGTTCAACCTTTCCTTGCTATTTAACCTCTGCATCTGAGATTCCATCACTTCTCTGGACTGCCTCAAGCTAGGAGGCCAAAATTGTACACTGTATTCAGACGAGATCTCACTAAGGGTCTGTATAGCTATGGCAACATGTGCCAACTTTTAGACAAGATTCCCTTTATCTAAATACAAACATTGTCAAATGACAAATGAATGCTTTCCTCCTCACCCACTATACATGATTTTGTGATGAATTAGCCAAGACGCCAGATCGCTCTGTGCCCCTGAGTTCTATAATCTCTGACATTTAATTAACATTTGGCTTTTAGAAACATTAACAATAAGAGCAAGAGTAAACCTTTCAGCCAACCAACCCAGCTCCACCATTCACCCTGATCATGACTGTTCCTCTACCTTAACAGCATACACCTGCTCTCTTCCTATACCCCTTGAAGTCTTTTGCATTGAGAAGTCTTATCTATTTCTTTCTTAAATACGACCAGGGACTAGGTCTCCACAGCCTTCTGTAGCACAGAGTTCTGCAGGTTCACCACATTCTGTGAAGAAATCTCTCCTCATCTATCCCCATGTCTTTGCTGTCCTTTCTGCCAAAGTGGACAAGTTCACAGCTTTCCCAATTATCTTCCATCGAACGCATTTTTGCCCACTCAATTAAATTCCTTTTCCAGGGTATTTATAATCTATTTTCCTACTTACCTTTGTGTTGCCAGCAAATTTAGTACCATTCACTCAGTCTATAACAAATGTTAAGTTTACTGGCCTGTGGTTTCCTGTAGGTTGTTCTTAAGTTGGATTTAAATTTCATCAGTTGCTATGGCAGGATTTGAACCAGGTCTCTTGTTCCTGGAATAGTTCTCTGGGATTATTAGTCTATTAACATTACTACTACACCACAATTTCTCGCGATCAGTTTGTGAATTCAAATTCCAATGAAATATTGAAGGACTAGGATGTAAAAGATCACATGGCATTGCCTGAAGACGATTATGAAAGTCCTACTGTCCCAGCCAACATTGCTCTCTCTCAATAAGCAAGACCAAAAATAGATTCACTTGTTGCCCTTGGGATCATACAGTGCTTAATTGTCTAAACCTGAAAGTCCTGAGAGAGGAAGCAAGACTATTTGAAATTTTCTGCATTTATTTTCAGAACCACTGCTCAATGAGGCAACAAGCACATGAAAGCAGCAAGAAGGGGTCACCAGGAACTGGGGGCCACAGCTCAGGACTTCAGCGGGTAAGAGAGAAAGGATTTCCCTTCCTGGTCATTACTGAATTTGCTTATCTTCAGCGGAGTGGGTCCTAACTCTTACATTATGCCCCAGGAGACAGCTGGAGTGATAAAGAAACAGATGCAGTCCAATGCACACAAACACACACACAGACGGAGCCCCAAATGGATAGGTACACTACTCTTATGGATGTACAAAGTACAACTCAGGAACATGTATTTTATTCCTCTTTAATGCTTTGCGACATTTGCTTGACCAGCAGAGAGGCATTCTGTGCCAGGCTTGCTCCAATTTTCTCTGCTGATCCATTTGCTGAGGTAGGGTACCCAGGGGAAGGAGTCCTTCCTCACTCTGGCATTGATTTGGGGAGGAGGGGTGGAGTTTCCCTGCCACAATGCAGTCAGGCAGTAGCAAGATTTGTGGGGAGCAGGACTAGTGGTGGGAGGGCAGGGAGAGCTGTCTCTACGTATGATCCTCACACAGCACTGATGTGTCTTTTTAGCTGTGTGACTTTATCCCATCTGATCGTCTTGTAGGAACATGCAGCATTTAGCTTCTTCAAGGAAAACCAGTCGTTTGCCTGGAACTTTGTTGATTGGTTCATTTTGGAGATGCTTGAAGATGAGTTGGTGCCTGATACCTTGATGGAAGTGCTGTCCCATGATGTTACTAAGGTACTGCATGCAACTCCACTGTTTCAAATGCTGCACAATCCAGGTCCAAGGGTACAAACACAGAGAATGTTGCAGGAATTCATTGCAGCACCACAGTAGCTTAGTGGTTAGCACTGCTGCCTTATAATGCCAGGATTTGATTCCAATCTCGGGTGACTGGTGGAGTTTGCACATTCTCCCAATGTCTGAATGTGTTACTGCCGGGTGCTCCAGTTTCCTCCCACTGTCCAAAGATGTGCAGGTTAGGTGGATTGGCCATGCTAAATTGCTCACAGTGTGCAGGAATGTGCAGGCTAGATGAATTAGCTATGGGAAATGCAGGGTTACAGGGATACAGTATGGGAGTATGTATGGATGGGAAGCTCTTCAGAGGGCCAGTATGGACTCAATGGGCCAAATGGCCTGCATCCACACTGTAGGGATTCTATGATTCTGAGGTCTGGTAGCATCTGCAGAGTGAGAAACACAGTTCATGTTTTGAATCCAGTATAACTCCTGTTCAGAAGTGGTAAAACAATGATGCCTTGTAATATGAATAATATTCATGGAGTTTAGCAGTGCAGAAACCAGCCTTACTGCTCCGTGCTGGTGGTCTGCTCCACATGAGCTTTCTCCCACTGTACTGTCAATTCTATCCTTTTCCATTCTCTATTGTGTTAGCTTCCTTTGTGCTAGTCCCCTCAACAATTCCCTCTGGTAATAATTCCAGTCTCACCACGCTAGATAAAACAGTTTTTTCTGAATTCCCAGTTGGATTTATTAGTGACTTTCTGGTGTTTATGGTCTCCCTACAAGTGGAAATGTCTTTATGTCTACTCTGTAATGCCCCTCGTAAAGACCCCAATTGGTCATCCTACAGTCTTTACTTTTTTGGAGGAAACATTCTTGCCTATTTAGAATTTTCGGATTGTTGTAACCTTTCAGACGATATCTTTCAATGAACCTCTTTCTCACTTTACCTGATGCCTCTGTATTCACGTGCTGTAATTCAAGTGAAGATTAATGAAGCTATATGGAGAACAACTGTGTACAGTAAGGTCGAAATGTTAGACTCTTGGATGTATTCATTGGCCTTCACCTACTGGGAAAAAACGTGAATGAAGTTCAAGGAAATTAGAAAGGTGTAAAAACTATAGACAATTTCACTGCTTTCAATATGGACTTGAGAGTAGCTGTGTAAAGGGCAGACAAAGGGAGGAAATTCCCAAGTGTGTTTCTGGCCCAAGAAGCCTGGAGGTATTTTTCGATGTTTTTGGGGAATAAGGTGGGTTGGATCTCGAGGTGAACATGTCGTGAATAGTTAGGGAACAGTACGGTTTAGGTTAGATATTGAAAAGGACAAGGAAGGGTTGATTTTTATAAGGGTATAACCAGATAAATTGGAATCAGCAATTGGAAGAATGTACTGCCTTTAAAGAAGAGGTGGTTTGAGTACAGACAAGGTCCATTTCCAAACAGGAGAGATCAGACAGAGATCTAGATCTCCCTGGATATGAGACCGAGACAGCAAGAAAGCTTAAGCAGATAAAGGGGATGGCTCAGGTTAATAATATGAGTAGAATCAAGCTAACTATAGAAAGTTCAACGGGAAAATAGAAACAAAAAGGAAAGAGGGGTGGGAAGAGAGTAGCAGCTTACACTAAAACATTTGCAGCAATTCAGATACTGAAGTGTTCCATGCAGGAAGATCAGGAAAACATCCAGGCTTAGCAACTGGTAAGTAACACGTGGTAGGCAGTGACCACCTCCAACAAAAAAGAATCTAAAAATTGCCACTTGACATTCAGTGGCGTTACTGTTATTGAATCCCCCAGTTTCAACATCCTGGCTGTTATCATTGACCAGAAACGGAACTGAATTAGCCCCATAAATCCTGTGGCCTCAAGAGCAGATAGGGTGAAGAGTGACCATTGGGGTAAGGCACAGAAGCCAGAAAGAATCAGTACTGTTTGGAGGGCATTGCGATTTAATTATTGTGTAACAAATGGAGCCATCTTATACCAACTTTCTTGACCAAGATTACTTAACCACAAAGTGAAGCCAATCTATTAGGGTGTGTACTGTCTCTCTATCTCACCAAATACCATTAGTATCTTGAACAGAGGTCACAAGGTGGGATATTGCTATCTAGGCCAGCATTTGTTCCTTATCCCTAAATGCCCAGAAGTCATTTTGTAATCAACCACATTGCTGTGGGCCTGTAGTTACATGTAGGCTGAATGAGGTAAGGATTTTTAAAAGAGAAGCATTTATTCATTTTGTGGGATGTGTGCATTGCTGGCTGGCCAGCATTTATTGCCCATCCCTAGTTGCCCTTGAGAAGGTGTGGCTGAGCTGCCTTCTTGAACCACTGCAGTCCACCTGCTGTGGGTTGATCCACAGTGCCATTAGGGAGGGAATTCCAGGATTTTGACCCAGTGACAGTGAAAGAACGGCAATATATTTCCAAGTCAGGATGTTGAGTTGCTTGGAGGGGAACTTGAAGGGAGTGGTGTTCCCATGTATCTACTGCCCTTGTCCTTTTAGATGGAAGTGGTTGTGGGTTTGGAAGGTGCTGTGTGAGGATCTTTGGTGAATTTCTGTCATGCATCTTGTAGATGGTGCACACTGCTGCTACTGAGTGTCAGTGGTGGAGGGAGTGGATGTTTGTGAATGTGGTGCCAATCAAGCGGCTGCTTTGTCCTGGATGGTCAAGCTTCTTGAGTGTTGTCCATCACAGTCCTGACTTTTGCCTTGTAGATGTTGGACAGGCTTACAGGAGTCAGGAAGTGAGGTACTCGTTGCAGTATTCCTAGCCTCTGACCTGCTCTTGTAGCCACTGCGTTTATGTGGTGAATCCAGTTGAGTTTCTGATCACTGATAACTCCCAGGATGTCGATAGTGGGGGATTCTGTAATGATAACACCATTGAATGTCAAAGGGCGGTGGTTAGACTGTCTCTTGTTGGTGATAGTCACAGCCTGGCATTTGTGTGGTGTGAAGGTTACTTGCTAGTTGTCAGCCCAAGCCTGGAGATTATCCAGATCTTGTTGCATTTGAACACAGACTGCTTCAGTATCTGAGGAGTTGCGAATGGTGCTGAACATTGTGCAATCATTGACAAACACCCCCACTTCTGGCCTTATGATGGAAGGAAGGTCATTTGTTGAAGTAGCTGAAGATGGTTGGACACTACCCTGAGGAAAGCCTGCAGAGATGCCCTGGAGCTGAGACAACTGATCTCCAACAACCACAACTATCTTCCTATGTGTCAGGTATGACTCCAACTACCGGAGAGTTTGCCCCCGATACCCATTAACTCCAGTTTTGCCAGGGCTCCCTGATACTGCACTCGGTCGAATACAGCCTTGACATCAACGGCTGTCAGTCTCCCCTCTCCTCTGGAATCCAGCTCTTTTGTCCATGTTTGAACCAAGGCTGTGATGATGTCAGGAGCTGAGTGACCCTGGGGGAACCCAAACTGGGTGTCACTGAGCAGGTGCTGGTTGATAGCCCTGTTGATGACCCCTTCCATCACTTTACTGATGATCGAGAGTAGACTGATGGGGTAGTAATTGGCTCAGTTGGATTTGTCCTGCTTTTTATGTACAGGGCATCGCTGGGCAATTTTCCACGTTATCAGGTAGATGCCAGTATTGAAGCTGTACTGGAATAGCTTGGCTAAGGGAGTGGCACGTTGTGGAGCACAAGTCTTCAGTACTTTTGCCAGAATATTGTCAGGGCCCGTAGCCTTTGCAGTATCCAGTGTCTTCAGCTGTTTCTTAATGTCACACAGAATGAATCAAACTGGCTGAAGACTGGCATCTGTCACGCTGAGGATTGCTGGAGGAGGCTGAGATGGATCATCCACTCGCCACTTCTGGCTGAAAATGCTGCGACAGCTTCAGCCTTATCTTTTGCCCTGATGTGCTGGGCTCCTCCATCATTGAGAATGGGGATATTTGTGGAGCCTCCTCCTCCAACAAGTTCTTTAATCATCCATCACCATTCACGACTGGATGTGGCAGGACTGTGGAGCTTAGATCTGATCTGTTGGTTGTGGGATCGCTTAGCTCTGTCTATCACTTGCTGCTTATACTGTTTGGCAAGTTGTCCTGTTTGGTAGCCTCACCAGGTTGACATCTCATCTTCAGGTTTGCCTGGTGCTGCCTCTGGTATGCCCTCCTACACTCTCCATTGAACCCGGGTTGATCCCCTGGCTTGATGGTAATGGTTGAGTGGGGGATATGCCGGGCCATGAGGTTACAGATTGTGCTGGAGTAGAGTTCTGCTGTTGATGGCCCACAGCGCCTCATGGATGCCTAGTCTTGAGCTACTAGATCTGTTTGAAGTCTTGTCCCATTTAGCATGGTGATAGTGCCACACAACACGATGGAGGATATTCTCAATGTGAAGGTGGGACTTTGTCTCCACAAGGACTGTACAGTGGTCACTCTTACCGATACTGTCATGGACAGATACACCTGCAATTGGCAGCTTAGTAAGGGTGGGGACAGGTATGTTTTTTTCCCTCTTGTTGTTTCCCTCACCACCTGCCGCAGACCCAGTCTAGCAGTTATGTCCTTTAGGACCCGACCAGCTTGAACAGTAGTACTGCTACCAAGCCACTCTCAGTGATGGACATTAAGATTCCCCACTATTTTGTACCCTTACCACCCTCAGTGTTCCTCTAAGTGTTGTTCAATGTGGAGGGGTACCGATTCATGGAGGGACCGTATTGTTGGACCGTGGAGAGACCGTATTGTTGAAGAGGAGAGTATGAAACGGACTGGTAAGCTAGAGGAAATACTTTTTTAGGAAGGAAGATGTGTTGGGCATTTTGAAAATCTTGAGGATAGACAAGTCCCCCGGACCTGACGGAATATATCCTAGGATTATGTGGGAAGCAAGAGAGGAAATTGCAGAGCCGTTGGCAATGATCTTTTCCTCTTCACTGTCAACGGGGGTGGTGCCAGGGGACTGGAGAGTGGCGAATATTGTGCCCCTGTTCAAAAAAGGGAATAGAGATAACCCCAGGAATTACAGACCAGTTAGTCTTTCTTCGGTGGTAGGCAAAGTAATGGAAAGGGTACTGAGGGAAAGGATTTATGAGTATCTGGAAAGACACTGCTTGATTAGGGACAGCCAACACAGATTTGTGAGGGGTAGGTCTTGCCTTACAAGTCTTATTGAATTCTTTGAGGAGGTGACCAAGCATGTGGATGAGGGTAGAGCAGTGGATGTAGTGTACATGGATTTTAGTAAGGCATTTGATAAGGTTCCCATGGTAGGCTTATGCGGAAAGTCAGGAGGCATGGGATAGTGGGAAATTTGACCAGTTGGATAGAGAATGGTGGTAGACGGTAAATATTCAGCCTGGAGCCCAGTTACAAATGGAGTTCCGCAGGGATCAGTTCTGTGTCCTCTGCTGTTTGTAATTTTTATTAATGACTTGGAAGAGGGAGTCAAAGGGTGGGTCAGTAAATTTGCAGATGATACGAAGATTGGTGGAGTTGTGGATAGTGAGGAGGGCTGTTGTTGGCTGCAAAGGGACTTAGATATGATGCAGAGCTGGGCTGAGGAGTGGCAGATGGAGTTCAACCCTGCCAAGTGTGAGGTTGTCCATTTTGGAAGGACAAATAAGAATGAGGAATACAGGGTTAACGGTAGGGTTCTTAGTAAGGTGGAGGAGCAGAGGGATCTTGTGGTCTATGTTCATAGATCTTTGAAAGTTGCCACTCAGGTGGATAGAGCTTGTAAGAAGGCCTATGGTGTATTAGTGTTCATTAGCAGAGGGATTGAATTCAAGAGTCGTGAGGTGATGTTGCAGCTGTACAGGACCTTGGTAAGGCCACATTTGGAGTACTGTGTGCAGTTCTGGTCGCCTCACTTTAGGAAAGATGAGGAAGCTTTGGAGAGGGTGCAGAGGAGATTTACCAGGATGTTGCCTGGAATGGAGAGTAGGTCGTACGAGGATAGGTTGAGAGTGCTAGGCCTTTTCTCATTGGAACGGCGAAGGATGAGGGGTGACTTGTTAGAGGTTTATAAGATGATCAGGGTATTAGATAGAGTAGACAGTCAGAAACTTTTTCCCCGGGTACAACAGAGTGTTACAAGGGGACATAAATTTAAGGTGAAGGGTAGAAGGTATAGGGGGATGTCAGGGGTAGGTTCTTTACCCAGAGAGTGGTGGGGGCATGGAATGTGCTGCCTGTGGGAGTGGCAGAGTCAGAATCATTGGTGACCTTTAAGCGGCAATTGGATAGGTACATGGATGGGTGCTTAAGCTAGGACAAATGTTCGGCACAACATCATGGGCCGAAGGGCCTGTTCTGTGCTGTATTGTTCTATGTTCTATCAGCCGAGTGAGGACAGTGTGTGGTAATCAGCAGGAGATTTCCTTGCCGGTGTTTGATCTGAAGCCATGTAATTTCATAGAATCTGGAGTTGAGGATCCCAGAGCCCCCACCCCAGCAACTGTATACAGGGCATTCTGCTATAATGCATATTTCGTTAACACAAATTCACTGTAACGCAATTAAAAGATTGGGGACACTGTTTCTAAAGCGGGAACCTTTAAATCATGTGTTGGCTGTAACGCGATTACATCGACAACATTTTAAGCGCTGTTTCTAAAGCTCGGTTTTTCTATAACACAGGGTTGCAAAAGAGCACAACCATCGCATAACTGTACCACTGTGCCTCCACCTCTGCTAGGTCTCTTCTGCCAATAAGACAGGACACATCCAGGGATGGTGGTGTCTGGGACATAGTCATATTCTCTGAATCATACCTTACAGACAGACAAAGTCAGGTTGTTGCTTGACTAGTTTGTGGGACAGCACTAGCCCCCCAATGTAGTGAGGAGGACTGTGCGGGTCAACAGGGCTGTTTCTGTCATTGTCTTTTCCAGTGCCTAGGCAGATGCCAGGTGATCTCTCCGATTTCAGTTCCTTGAGACTTTGAATGGCTTGGTAGGTCGTTTCAGAGGGTAACTGAGAGTAACTCCATTGCTGTGGGTCTGGAGTCAAGTGTAGGCCAGACCAGTGGGGATGACAGATTTCTTCCCCTGAGGAGTTTTAGTAAACCTGATGGGTTTTTCTGACAATCATCAGTGGTTTAACGCTCATTATTAATCTCTTAATTCCAGATTTTTATTGAATTCAAATTCCACAATCTGTCCTGGTGGGATTTGAACCCGAGTCCCCAGACCATTACCTGGGTCTCTGGATTAATAGCTCAGCAATACTAACCCTCAGCTTTCACAGCCCCCAAACCCCACCATGCGCCATGGTTTCTCGTGGAATGTAAGTACTGTAAAGGTTTAAAAGCTGGTGTTTATAAAGAATTTTTTTTTTCAGTGTGCTCCTGCATTCTCACCAACTGGGAAGAATTTCGATATCAAGGGGAAGCTACTGTAAGTATAATGAAAGATAGCAAGGCTTTCACAAATACTCTGCAATTCATGACTTCAGGATGTTACAATGAACCGAGAGTCAATGAAATGATTTTGTTTCAATTAAAAAAAAACACAACAGACAATTTGAACAGAGGAAGTTACCACAAATATATGAACAATGAGATTAATAACTAACTCTCTTGTTTTGGTATTGTTGATTGATTGTTAAAAATTGATGAGGACACCATGGACCGTTTATCACCACCTGAGATACTCTTGAGTTTGTGGTTTTGTTATTTGGTACCTCTGACAATACACGACCTAGCAATGCTACTCTGCAAATTGTTCAACCAGTGGCTTCAGTTACAAGTCTCTAATGCCTGGATTCTCACCCCGAAACCTCACTCTACCTTAGATTTCTTCTTTAAAGTGATTCATAAAGTTTACTTCTTTAACCAAACTTTTATCACCTGTCTGAGGCAATATTGTGTTTTTATTTGGTTACATTCCTGTGGAGTACCTTGGTACATTGTGTTGTAGTACAGGTGCTATTTAAATGTATGTACTGTGTTGTAAATGCAGTGTTAGTTCAATAATGTCTTACTCCATTCACACTAAATTTTATTTTCAGGGTGTGCCCAATACTGACACAGCTGTTTATAATTGATACCTCTGATTATTCTCACATTATAGCTGATGTAGAGTATTGTAAAATCTCTACAGGAAAGCTACTGGGAAAAAAATAAAGCCAAAAGGTGCTGGACAAACTCAGCAGGGTTTGACAGCACTATAGAGAGAGTGACCCTTTCAGGTCTGATACAGTTTTTCAGAGCAGATTGGATTGATCTTTAGTTTAAGAGCTTTCCACTTACTGAAATCTGCTTTTATCTGAGTAAAGCATGGACGTTGCATGAATTTGATGTAACATTTTTAAATATGGAAAACATTAGTCCAAATGGAAGGCAGTGAACAGAAAGAGTAGCAAGGAATGGCATACATGTAGAATGTAAGTGTAGGACTAGGTTAGACACTGTAGGGTTCTTTAGCAGAGAAGCATCTGAAATGACATGGCAGCAGACATCGATAAATAAACATCCGTGATCGTTAGTCGCTTTGATGAGCAGCAGTTTGCCTGGTGATTCTGAGAGAAATGGGGCAGTTAAATTGCAGAAATAGGATAGATAATACAGCACAGGTACAACAGTTGGTAGAACACCTTTGGCCTGACATAGCAAACATCGTCACAGAAAGATGGTAATTATTGAATGTAAACATCTAAGGTTCATACTGTTCACCTTCAATATCTCAGGATTGCAGGATGCAGTGCAAATTAATCTTTTGATGAGTCTTTTGATTAGTCTACAAGAGTTGCAGATGTGAAACTCCTTGGTAGAGAACGTTGGGGAATAATGGGCCTATGTTTCTGAAGCAGGGTTATTGGACTCCAAGCATTAACTCTGTTTCTCTCTCTGCATGTAATGCTGGCAGACCTGCTGAGTTTTTCCAGCACTTGTTTTTAATTCAGACTTCCAGAATTCTTAATATTTTGCTTTTGTAATGTAGCCCTAAAGTTATTTAGATTCCAAGCACATTTCATTCACCTCATACTATGTCTCAAATTACTGCATACTCAGTCTGACAATGTTTATTTATAAACTGCAACCATCATTGCCCGGGGAGTCTAGGTCAACCGATTAACCACACTATCTCTAAAATAATACTTTTGCAGATTAGTTTTGATTTTCTCTCCTTCAAGTCCAGACATCTCTTCTGATTCCACTGCACAGGAGTGAGGTAAAATGGTTCGTCAACGATGGGACACCCGTGCAGTAGGCAGCCAAATATTATAACAGAATGATTTCCAAAACACTTAAGACGCTGCACTGAGAGGCCTTGAGATCTCTAGATCGATGAAATCCTCACTTGACCATTCAGCCCTCAATATCTTTGTAGTATTAATGCTGTTCTGATATCAATCACTAGCTGCTATTTGTATTTTTCAGGGAGACAGTGAAACTGGATGCATTGAAGCAGTTGCCAGCTGTGACAATATTAGACACACTCCTGGAGGAAGCTGTCAGTGAGGTGACTGTGGGATTGATCCGAAAAGTTGTTGAGGAACTTGTTGAGAATCACCTGACCAACACAGCTATCAATGATTCTCTGACAGAGCTCATAGTGGAGACGGTTGAGCCAATGGTGCTACAGCTTGTGGGTATCACTAAATAATCTTTTCAGAGAGTTTTGTTTTATTTTTAAAATTGTTTGTCTCATAGTGAAACAGTGATTTGTTGAATTGTCCTTGTTTTTATTGTTTCATGGAATGTGGGTGTCACTGGCGACATCCACATTTGTTGTCTGTCCCTATTTGCCTTTTATCTGAGGCAGTTGAAAGTCAACCACTTTACTTTGGGTCTGGAGTCACAGGCAGACCAATGAAGGGTGTTTGATTTCCTTCCCTGAAGGATATTAGTGATCCCTAGTGGGCTTTAATACAATCAATGGTCATTGTTATTGAATAAATTCAATTCCAGATTATTAATTGAATTCAAATTCCACTAGCTGCTGTGATGAGAATTGAACTCTCATTCCCAAAAAGGATTAATTTAGGCCTCTGGATTACGAAGGGGTGACAGTGAGGACTGCAGATGCTGGAGATCAGAGTCAAGATTAGAGTGGTGCTGGAAAAGCAGATCAGGCAGCATCCAAGGAGCAGGAAAATCGTGTGTTTCAGGCAGGAGCCCTTCATCAGGAATGAGTGGTGCTTTTGCAGCACCACTCTCATCTTGACTCTGGATTACTAATCCAGTCACATGCCCACTCTACCACAGTCTGCCTTCTATTCCTATACCCCTACACTTGTACAATACCAGCATAATAAAATGTTTTTCTTTGACACTTGCATTCAATGTGAATATGAAGATGCAGTCAGTGTAGCAGTGAGCATTATTCCACAATCAGCTGTATTGAGATATCAATCCATGGTTCATGATCCTGTTGACAGAAGGAGCTTTCATTTATAGAGCTGTGTAATTGGATCTCCTAAAGTACTTTACAGCCAATGAAATATATTTTGAATTAGTCTCTGTTCCAACATGGGGAAGTGCAACAGTCAATTTTCACACAATGAGATGGTATTACTGGTTGAAAGAGAAATATTAGACACATTCCTGTTGCTTTTCGAATATTGTGATGGGAGTATTTCTATTTGCTATCTTATCTAAAAGACTGTGTCAGTGACAGTGCAGCATTCCATCAAGTTACCTGACCTGCTCATGTCTCCAAACTGGAACTCAAGGTAGTTAATCTCTGATTCACGCCGACTTAATGTTTGGGTCAAGTGACCCTTCTTCAGAACTCGATCCAAAACAGTAACACTATTTTCTCTTCACAATGCTGCCAGACATGCTGAGGTTTTCCCAGCGATTTCTGTTCTTGCGTTTGATATCCAGTATCAGCAGTTCTTTTTTTAACCTCTGATTCAGTGAAACCCAGGTTGACACTTAGTTTTATCAACACTGTTTGTAGAGACATTCTTCTTGGTCTGTTATTCTTCCTTTCACCAACTCTATCAGAAACAGAGTTGAGAGTGTGATGCTGGAAAAGCACATCAGGTCAGGCAGCATCCGAGGAGCAGGAGAATCAACATTCCGGGCATAAGCCCTTCATCATGCCTGAAACGTCAATTGTCCTGCTCCTCGGATGCTGCCTGACCTGCTGTGCTTTTCCAGCACCACACTCTCGACTCTGATCTCCAGCATCTGCACTCCTCACTTCCTCCTCTATCAGAAACAGTCTAATTGGCCATTAGTTTAATCACAACCTGTGGGTGTCACTGTTGCACAGTATTTGCTGGATTTTCTGAGCCTCAGTCAATGCATTCACAGTATATCATTGCATTTAACGTTTGTTTGAGATGTTTCTGTGTAACATGGTAAATAGAGAACTTTCTTTACCCTGCTTCCTTGCATTGCCATGTACACTAATGCTATTTTGAGGAACTCCCAAGAATGAGTAGTAACTTGTGTTTTGAATACTACAGGTGAAAGAGACTGTAAATGAAACATTGCTGGAGGGAATCCTGCAGGAGGACATCCTGCCGGAGGTACTGGATGAGGAAATGAGGAATGTTGCAGTGTTACTGCTGAGTGAATATGACACTGAAACACATGAAGAGCAGCAGCAGGCTGTAAGTGAAAGAGCAGGATGTTGTCTGTTTGATCACCTTGGTTATCTTCTTTCATGTCATACTTAAATGATGACCATCAAGGTATTTATTTTTAAAAGAAGTTATCTAATATACTAGTGCTTGCCATCTGGATAAGAGGTCAACTTGGTTTAGCATTATTAAACCAGCTATAGTGAGCAGTCCAGTTTGTATTGTACAGTTTGCTTTCATGGTAGTATCCATCGATCCCTATGGCGAAGTTACACCTATCTGGTCAGCAGAGCAAATTTGGATCATACTGTTGTCGGATAATTGATTTTCAAAGGCTTGTCTGTGCAAAGTAGCACTTGAGCAAGATATAGTGCATGTCTGCCAGGATCGGGGAAAAGATTAACGGCTCAGGTTTGCAACTTTTTGGGCTGAACTGGAAAAAGCTTTAAACAGTTTTAAGGAATTCCAGAGGCAGTGGAAAAAGGAATGAAACAGAAGGTCTGTGATAAAATGGAGAGCAAGAGAGATTAAATTACTCAGGAAATGGGAGAAGTAAAGAAAGATGTATGAAGGTGGGATGTAAATGATCTTCTCTGGATAAGTGCAATGTGCTTACGACCTGGAATTTGCTGAACTTTGTGTTGAGTCCATAAGGCTGTGAACTTCCTAACTGAACAATGAGGTGCTGTTCCTCATGTTCCTGGTGAGCTTTGTGGTCAGAACATCAACAGAGTCTGTGGCTTTAGAAGATAGCTGGGCAAATTGGGAGGATAAAATGAGTTGAGGGATTATGATTTAAATGGATGGATCAATAATTAATTAATCGGTGGGGAACAGAACAAGAGCAATAGCACAGAAAGCGTTATAGACTGCAAGAAATCAGAGGAACAATGGAGAGTTCGAGATGAACTGGATCCAAAGGTCTCCAGGTTTTTAATGCAGTGCAATGCCATGATGCACTCAAGTTTTGATTCAGCAGTGTATGTGGAATCAGGGAAGCTGATTTGAAATAAATTAAGAGTTTGACACAAAGGGGTCTTTGTCATGTGCTACAGTCAGTGTTGTCTGCTGGGTCACTGAAAAGATTAGGGAGCGAGGTCTTACAAAATGTTTTGCTCTTTTTTCACAAAACCTTACTAGAAATGGGGTTGAGGCACAGACCCACCGTCACCGAATTGGACTCAGACAGTCTGCTGGAGCTATCCAGGCCATGATGTCCACACTGTCTGATTATGAGACTACCCAATTCCTATCACTGCAGTGTTACTTTCCTGTACTCCTGTCATCTTTTTCTCTCCATTATTTATTAAATTGTCTTTTGAAAGTTAGTATTGAATCGCCTCATATTACCATTCCAGGCAACTGTTGCAAATTATAACAACTCTGTGTAAATTAAAATATTCCCCTTTGTTGCCTCTGGCTCTCTTTCCAACCATGTCTCCTCTCATTACTGACTTTTTCATCCCTCAAAGTTTTTTTCCTATTTACTCGATCAAAACTTTTCACCATTTGAATGCTTTTATCAAACCTCCTCTTAGCCTTGTCTGTCTTCAGGAGAGCAAGCCTGGTTTCTGCCACCCTTCCCCATTACTGGAATTGCTCATTTAGGGAATAATCTAGAGAACCTCTTCTGCAGCCTGTTGAAAGCATTAACATCTTCTTAAAATCGATATGCAAACAGGCTCAATAGACTTGATGACTACCTCCTGTTCCTATTTTCACCTCCACTAACTACGAACTGTTGCCCTGTTGGAAGGGGATGGAAAGAGCTTTAGATGGAAAGATCCATTTGGGCCTCACTGTCTTTGGCAGTTTCGGGTGACGTGACGGTTACAGTCTGAAGACACCTAAAAGTGTTGAGTTGGAATTGGCCTTGGCTGGGTTAGGATTACCTCTGAATGGAAAAAGATGCATACAATTGTGAAAGAAGTGTGGCAGTGAGATCAAGGTACATCACTTTTCAGTAATGTAACAGCAAGCACTTCCATAGTCTGGTAATTAACACTCATTTTCCTGCAGGTGAGCACAAATGCTGACCAGAGACTCCTTGATATGTTCCTCTTGGAGGGTCTGTTGAAGATTCTCAGGAACCAGGGGAGAGAATTGTCTGAAATGATTGAGCTGGACAGGCTATTAGACGGTGAGTTGTTCTACTCTCCACATATCCATGCATTATTACTCTGCAGGTAACTGAGCAATGCACTGAGCACAGGGTGGCAGGGTATGGAGAAATGTCTGAGCGTCCTAATCCAACACACACACTCAAATCCGTCTACACCTTAGTGAAAGCATCTGCAGAGGTCAAAGGTTTCCCAAGAAAATAAAAGGAAAATCCAAGGGTTTAAGGAACCACTGACAGCATTCTCTTTAGTAGCAAACATTTGAAGGATTATTGCAAAATATCAGAATGAATTGTGGAACTCAAACCTCTCTGTTGTGTGAAAAAGAAGAGAGAATCTAAATGAAACGGGGAGATTTTTATTTAAACCAAGGAACTGTGCTTCATTTTTAATAATGTGAGTTTGTATCCTTAATAAATTTGGCATATATTTTAGGATTAGTAACTGTCAAATTGTGATAAAGCCTAATCTATTTTTTTAGGGAAGGAAATCTTACCTTAACATTATTTTAAGAAGTTATTACCTGGTATGATGATGTGTGACTCCAAACCTACAAGCAATTAGTTGATGTTTAACTGCCTATAAAATGGCCTAACAAGCTACTGGGTGTATTGAAGAAGGGAGTTCACCTCCATTTTCTCAAGGCGGTTTAGGCATGGGAATGAAATGCTGGCCTTGTCAGCCACAGTCCCATCGAAAAGTGAAGATATAACACATGAGGCCAGGCTGCTCACGCTATTAGACTGAGTCTGCACTGGGACAATCTCAATACAGTAACAGCATGTTCCCATTATAGATGTAGACCTAGGAATTTCTAAAGGAAATAGAAAGAGCACAAGCCAACATTAGGCCAAATGTTCCAGCCTCTTGATGGTTGGAGACTGGTCACATTCTTGAAGATGAACTTTAGGACTGGGAAGCCCTGACTTGCATCCGGAATATCTGAAATACTTCAACTTCACTGGGCAGTTCCCCTAATCCCTAGGACCCCCTGTGAATGTATCTGCATTTGAACTACATTTGGAGATTTCAGACATTTCCACAATCCTTACATAGATTGTTACCCAAAAAATGTCTGAGAGTCTGATATCACTGTACCTAATGACCACACTTTCTCGTGTGCTCAGGCCTCTGCAAGAAACGGCAGCAAGAACAGGCTGTTTAGTCAGTCAGTCATGCTCAGCTGTTCAGCCTGATCACAAAGATCAGTCTGTGATGTTAACTCCCACATTCCAGCCTGCCCTTATTGAGTACAGTATCATACAGCATTGACTGAAATGGAGAGCAGCTCACTGGGACACAACTAGCTTTAGCACAACTCTCGAGAAACTTCACTCTGAATGTTGTGTTAATTTCATCATCGGTTTGCAGGTCTGTAACTTGGAATATACTCTGCCCTCCCTTTTGCAGGCTGGATGCTCAATGTCCTTATCGGGCAATATCTGAACATTACCCAACACTGTTGTTTAATTACTGAGAATGTGGCACTGAAGGATTACCACAGAAAGGCTTTCACTGACGTGGTAAGTGCACATGCCTTCCACTTTATTCTGAATATTTCCCTCCTTAAAAGCTACTGATTTTTTTTTCTCTCAGGAGTTTTCTTTACAGCTGCAACTTGTGGGTAAGGGCTTTTAAGGATTTAGGAATGAAGGACTTCCATTTCACAAGCCACCATCAACGACAACCAACAGAGAATTTCCTCTAGGCTATCTCCATCTAGCACTCCTGTGACAGGGTTTGATGCAGAGCAAAGCTGCCTCTACACTGTTGTTCAATTTAATCTGGTTCATCACCATCCTCAGAAGAACATACACCTCTGTTCCAATACACTTGCCCTGTACATTGGGAGAAGCAGCCATATCGGAAGGTTCTGTATTTCACATCCAATGTAGTGCAGTGTTAATTGACATGAACACTTTCCATAGGCTTCTTAAAACCTGCAGACAAGAACCTTTATTGTATTGAGGCATTGCTTGGTGGTAGCGCTTAGTTTCTCGGTCATAGGATGGGGATGGCAACCACTTATAGTCCCCTTCTATGTGATTCTTCGATTTTATTTTCTCTAATTAAAGGAATTATTCAGAATTCCCAGGGGTAGGAACAAAGAGAGATACAGCGTAAAAGGCAAGTGTTCACCTATATGGTGACTGTCAGGCGTTGACACATCAGTAATGGCTCTCTGTCTTGTGCAGGTGCTGGATGTGATCTTGTCAGAGCTGAGTGAACACATGGATGAAGACCTGGCCGATCTCTTCCAGTATGAACAGCAAATGGAGGAGAGAAACTTAATTGCAGACAGTGGTTATCAGGGGGTCTAAGGTGGAGGGGTGTCCGAGATTGGGTGGTGGTGTTATTGGGATGTCTGAGACAGGGGTAGTAGTGTGTGGGTCTACAGTTTTAAATCATTATATTTTTGCAATTTATCTTTTGAACTTTATGTAAACAAGAATTCTCACTTTGTAAACATTGACTTAACCCAAAAGTGGTTGTGATTTGATGTCAAACTAGTTAATTATGTAGATGTATTTTATAACTATGAATTTCTTTTAGCTTGTTTCTAATTATTTCAAACATAGCTGATATTTTAACTTGGTAGTTTCCCCTCTGCCCCGATGTTTACATCAGAATTCTTTTGGCATTGTTTAAAAAGAGGAGTTGACCTAACTCTATTGATCCTGATCACCCTTGTCCTTCATGCTGGAGAATAACTAGCCTTCCATGGTGTGGCCAGTGAACTAGAGTTTTACTTGATAAGCAGGGTACAGGTGGGAGACATTATCATGGATTGGTCAACAAACTGATACAAGTTTTGGTAAGTCTGAAAGAGATAATACTCCTGCTTTGATCAGACCTTCTGTTTCGAGAAACTCTTACGGAAGTCTTGAACTTGGGCGAAGCCAGAAATTTGGCAAACAACTTCCTGAATTCACTGCCGTAGCCGGATTGGAGGAGGGAAGTGTCTGCCCAGAGTATCCAGCCCCAAGAACCGTTCTGTGGGGACTTGGTCTAATCTTTGCCAAAAGTTGTTCTGGTATTTTAGACACTTGACTTGGACAGACTAATTTAGGGATCTTTACCATTTTGGATCATGGTTAGACTGGTTTGGGGTTCACAGATTCCTACAGCGCCCTTCAACCCGTTAAGTCTGCACCAACATAATGACCACAAAAAGTACGCTAATCCCTATTTCCTGCATGTGTCCCTTATCTTTGAATGTGATGATACTTGAAGTACTCATCCAATTTTTTTTTAAAAGGTTGTAAGATTTCCAGCCTCCACCCCCTTCCCAGGCAGTGCATTCCAGATTCCCACTATCTACTGAGTGAAAATGTTTTCTTCTCAAATCCTCTCTCTAGGTGTTACACGTTACCCTAAAACTATGCCCTTTCATCTTGATGCCTCAACCCAGGGGAACAGCTGATGTCTCTTCAGTCTGTCCATACCCCTCATAACGTTATTTGAATCATGACCCCCTCAGTCTTCTCTGCTCTAGAGAAAACAAACCAACCCTTTGTAGTCTCAGTTTCTCCATCCCTGGCAACGTCCTGGTGAACCTCCTGTACGTCCCCTCCAGTGCTAGCCTTCCTATATTGAGATGTGATGTTTGTGTTATGGCGAAGTTGCATTTCTTACTTTATACAAGGTCTTCTGTTTCCTTTAAATTATCTTCCCTTCTTCCTTTTGTAATAATTTAGCGTTTAACATTTCACTCTTGTTGTAACATCATATCCAATAAAATGGTTGTACTAACATGTTCCAGGGAATTGTCACTCATTCCTGTGACATCCTGAATAATGTTCTTAATCTGAGGGAGAATCTGCAAGGAATCTGTCCTCCCGGCTGGAGGTGGAATATTGGGCTGACACAACCAGTTTGGATCACTTTCTTACATCTGTCCTGTGGATATTGGTCAAAAGAATTAATAATGTTGCCTCCAGTGAAAAAACTGTTCAAATCTACTTGAACTTTGAATTAAGCACCTTCACTTTTGGTGTTTGGTGCACAAAATTGAGAAAGGTTTGGAAATGATAAGAGCCCACTTGACCATTCAGATTTTAAACTGCATTTACTAGTTTACCCGTTATCAGTCACATCTACAATGAAGGTAGCACACAGTTATCACTGGTACGTCCAGCCCTTTGATATCATAGCTAATCTTTACAAAGAGAATTGATACCCCCAGAAGAGAAGTAGGCACAACTCTTCCTGAAATGGCTGATCTCCAACTTCAATGAAATGGCAGCTCACTTGGACCCCCACAATTCAAGGGAAATGTCAGAATTTTGTTTTCTTTGGTATCATACAATTACCACAAAGAATATAAGTTATGAAATCCAGTTTTTTATTGTTCACCTTGAAGGGCATCAGAGATTTGTTGGCCAATGTTCCTTAAGATCTCGGGCACCCTTTGAATGGCACTGGAAATAAAGTCCCTAAAAAACACAGAGAATAATTACTGCAACATCAGTGACAAAGTACAGAGGGTGCTTTACTCCATATCCCCAAAGCCTGCCCATCGTCTACAAGGCACAAGTCAGGAGTCTGATGGAATAGAACATAGAACATTACAGTGCAGCACATGCTCTTTGGCCCTTGATGTTGCACAAATCTGAAGCCCATCTAACCTACACTATTCCATTCTTGTTCATGTGTCTATCCAATGACCATTTAAATGCCCTTAAAGTTGGCGAGGCTACTCCTGTTGCAAGCAGTGCCATGGCCCTACTACTCTGAGTAGAGAAACTACTGACAACTGTGCTATATCTTTCACCCCTCAATTTAAAGCTATGTCCTCTCTTGCTAGCCATTACCATCTGTGGAAAAAGGCTGTCACTGTCCACCCTATCTAATCCTCTGATTATCTTCTATGTCTCACTGAAGTCACCTCTCAACCTCCTCTAAGAAAAACAGCCTCAAATCCCTTAACCTTTCCTCGTAAGACCTTCCCTCCATACCAGGCAACAACCTAGTAAATCTCTGAACCCTTTCCAAAGCTTCCACACCCTCCTTATAATGCAGTGAGCAGAACTGCACGCAATACTCCAAGTGCGGCTGCACCAGAGTTTTGTACAGCTGCAGCATAACCTCCTGACTCCAAAACTCAATCCCTCTCCCAGTAAAAGCTAACACACTGTATGCTTCATAACAACCCTGTCAACCTGGGTGGCAACTTTCATGGATCTATGTACATGAACACAGAGATCTCTCTGCTCATCTACACTGCCAAGAATCTTACCAGTTGTGCAGTACTCTGCATTCCTGTTACTCCTTCCAAAGTGAATCACCTCATACTTTTCTCTATTTGTCACCTCAGCCCAGCTCTGCAGCTTATCTACATCCCTCTGTAACCTACAACATCCTTCGGCATATCCACCAACCTTCACGTCGTCCACAAATTTACTAACTCATTCTTCTATGTCCTCATTCAGGCCATTATAAAAAATGACAAACAGCAGTGGCCCCAAAACGGATCCTTGGGGTACACCATTAGTAACTGAACTCCAGGATGAACATGTCCCATCAACCACCACCCGCTATCCAATTTCTGATCCACTTGCCTGGATGGGTGCAGCTCCAACAACACACCTGAAGCTTGACACATCTGGGACAAAGCAGCTGTTTGATTGGCACCTCACCCACTAGCATCCACTTCCTCTACCACCGATGCTCAATAGCAGCAGTGTGTATGATCTTCAAGATGCTCTGCAGGAATTCACTAAAGATCCTCATACAGCACCTTCCAAACTCGTGACCATTTCCATTGGGAAGGAGAAGAACAAGGACAGCAGGTACATGGAATACCACCACCTGCAAGTTCTCCTCCAAGGCATCATCCTGATTTGGAAATATATTGCCCGTTCATTCAGTGTCACTGGGTCAGAATCCAGGAATTCCCTCCCTAAGTGCATTGTGGATCAACCTACAGCACATGGACTGTAGCAATTCAAGAAGGCAACCTCACCCCCACTTTCTAAACTGGCATCTAGTGAGGGATAATAAATGCTGGTTGGCCAGCCATGCCCAGATCCCAAGAATTAATTTTTAAAAATCATATGTGCATGCGAACTAAACTATGGATGAGGCCATTCAGCCCCTCAGTCCTGCTCCACCATTCAAGAAGATTAAACTGATCAGATCAGTTCACATTCTATCCACTGCCCAATAACCTTTCACTCTTTACATATCAGGAATTTAACCACCTCGACCCTGAAATAAGTTAAAACTTCAATGTTTCCACTGCGCTTTGAAAAAGGGAGCTCCAAACAAAGACAACCCTCTGGTGAGAAAACAATTTTCCTGATCCTTCTCTTAAAAGGGTGACTGTTTATTTTTAAACTGACTCAAATTCTTTACTCTCCCAAAAGATGAAACATTCTCTTCACGTGCGATCTCATGTGACCCCTCAGCATTGTACAGGTTTGAATCAAGTTGCCTATTACTCTTCTAAATTCTAGTGTGTCCAATGCAGCCTGCCCATTGGTCCTTGTTATCATTAGATAATAATGCCCACCTGCTCCCCACTCCCAACCCATTTCCCCCACCTGCTCCCCACTCCCAACCCATTCCCCCCCCCCTTCTGCTCCCCACTCCCAACCCATCCCCTTCCCACCCCCCGACCCCATTCCAGGAAATAATCTCATAAACCTTCCTTGAGCTGCCTCCAATCCACGTATATTTTAAATTAGATAAGATGAGCAGTGCTGTAGACATTATTATAAATGTGGTCTCACCAGTGTCCTGTATAACTGAAGCAGTGCCTCCCAACTTGTGTATCCAATTTCACTCAGTAAAACATAACATTCAATTTGCTTTCCGCTTGCAATTCATGCGAGAGTGCTTCATCTCAGCTCGGCAATCTCTCAGCATTTAAATAATTGGCTTTTTTTTTATTTTTCCTTCCAAAATGGACAATTTCATAATTTCTTTAAATCTGCAGCCACCTCTCTGACTTCACTGTCAGGTCATGGTTATTTCTGTTAGCACTCTCTGTTTTTTAATGCTAAGTGCATTCAGATACAAATCCTTCAGTTCTGTCTTTTTATTATTTTTGTAGTCTTTAGCTTTACCTATTGAATCATTCTCAGATTATCTCTTGTTATCTCTGCCTGTCACCGTATATATATGATTTCCCATATTAATACTTTGTTGTCTTTCCTCACCTCTATTTGATTTACCACATCTTTCTAAATTTGATTCTTTAATTTAGTATTTAATTTACGACTTTCTCAACTTGCTTATTTACATGTTTTACTAGAACGCTGGCCCAAACACATTTCAGATATAGACCCAACTAATGGTGCAGCTCTCACTTTCCCCGGGAGTGATGCCAGTTCCCATGAACTGGAAACCATTTCTACCACAACAATCTTGAGCTGCACATTCATTTCTTTAATCTTATTTCTCCTGTACCTATTTGCACGTGGCTCAGGTAATGATCCAGAAATAACTGCCTGTGAGCAGGCTTCTGCTTCCTAATTTGGTGCCTACTTTCTCTTACTGACTTTGAAGCACCTCTTTCCTTGTATCTATGGCACTGATAGCTTCATGGATCACAACGACTGAATCTTTGCTGCTCTAATACTCACTGGACCCTTGAGGTCCACACGCAGCATCAACATCCAGTACCAGAAGTCAATGCATTAATATGGGATCTCAAAGGAGCCTCAGAGCAGCTCTGTGGTCGTGCAGCTTAGAGAGAACTTTGCTTTACTCCCCTTGACTACAGGTTTTGTCATGCACTGAGCAGATGTCATAATCCCTTGCACCAGACAAGAAACATATTTTTCTGGATTTCCCTCTTTGCTACAGAAAACAATGTCAATCTCCCTCAATATATTGTTCCCTATAACCACTGTTGTCCTCTTTGCTCTGCCCACTTCAGTAGCTACATTTATCACTTGCAATGGTCAACTAGCCCTGTGTTCATAACTGTCATCCTGACAAGCTGAAAGGATCTCAAACCTCTGGGGAGTTGCAAAGATGAGGCTCCTGCACTCTCTGCCATTTGGGTCTCCTCACCTGCCTCACTGATTACTGGGTCAGCATGAATTGAGAAAAATGTATGAGTGTAGAATTTAAGCTTTCCATTCCCAACTGCCTCTGTAAGCTATTTTCACCCAATAATTACGAAAAGTAAACTGAGCTGAGTGAAGTCAATGTTGTGGCTGCTCACTGGCTTTGTTGAACCATAGTAGACTCTCTGATGCTGCTGAGCAATTCACTTGCGCGATCTTTCATTCCTATTAGATGATCTTGTAGATTTCTGACAGACTGATCTGTAGGACTGGCTTGTTCCAATGGAAGAGCATCACAGGCTGGAAAATAAAGAAGAGAGAAAAAGATTGGAACAGATTGTTCGACAAAGGTTTGGGACAAAATATTTGGCAAAGGACTTCACAACAAATAGAAGAATTAAAAAACACAAGAATCTGGTTCTAATGTACTGGATAATTTGTCTGAACTAATTATTTATACAGAACCCGAAGGAAAACAACATTTACACTGAGAGAGGAGAGTACTGGTTTGTTGGCTAGTGGACACTGGTAGAGGTATTGCTATGGCATATGCACCAGTTATTTATGACCGATAGATAACTGTCAAGTTTTGGTTAAATTTTAAACTGGGGAGGTTGATTCTGATTGGTCAAGACACAGCCCTGAGAAATGGTTGTCACCTTCATTGGTTTGAAATGGATGCTGTGATTGTCCCCTTTTTTCTGCAAAAAACAGGGGCATCTATCCTAACTGATGTCACTTCCTGTACACCACATTGTGAGCCTGACTGAAGATATTAACTTGGTTGTCAGTGTAATTCTTCACCCATTCAGGATTATCCAGCAAATGTTGACCAATTACAGAATCGCAACTCAGATTGGATACTGTTGTGGGTTTTGCAGGCGCAGGCTGGCTGAGTATGACTAGTACCCTGATTGGGAACATGTTGTTTTCCCTTTACTTTGGTATTTCTTGTGATTTGTCCTGAGTACAAGGTTTGACAAAATGTGCTGTTTTTCAAAAGTGACTCAACTTTAACCTAAGTCAGGAACCTCATTCAATTATTAATCATTGAAAATGTCAGTCCGGGGTCATGTGTAGCTTTCTCCTTTGATGGTTTTTTGGGGAACTAATTTCTGCGAGACCCTCAATCTATTGGATTGACCACCAGGGTTTATAAGAACCCAGGAAAGTTCAAAAGAAGGTCTGTATAACATTAAATGTCCCTTGTGTGGGAGTGTTTGATCCGGACAGTATAGAGAGAGCTTTACTCAGTATCTAATCGCATGCTATCCCTGTCCAGGGGCTGTTTGATGGGGTCAGTGTTGAGGGATCTTTCATTTTAAAACAGTAGACCTTTACACTGTATCTAACCCAGTGCTGTCCCCACTATTGCTTGGAATAGAACAATCTCCCCAGGAAAAGAAACAGATTGCATTTCAATGTAAATATCAAAGTGTTGCTCACTTACCAATTAGGATTGCACTGAAGATGACTACAACAGACAACACGACCATTTGAATCTTCATTTTGGCTTGTCTTTTCTGTCTTTGCTGTCTTAAGTGAGAGGATTGATGATTGATAAAGAGGAATGGCATTAAGTTACTGTGCAGTGCTCAGAACATCTGAAACATGTCAAAGATTATCTCCTGTTTTCTCCTAATCACCAGCACAAAGCAGCTTTCCCTCCTATTGTGCCTCTCACTCATGAATGCAGCTATCTCTGAAATGGGTAGCTCATTATGTTGCTTCTAATCCCAACACACTCTACCACAACATGATCTGTCTCTCCTCTTAATTCTCTTCCTTCACCACTTTGTCTCACCTGTCTCTTTATCCCATCTCTCATCCTCACCCCCTTCACTCTCTTCCCCCCCCCTCCCCTTCACTCTCTTCCCCCCCCCTCCCCTTCACTCTCTCCCCTCTCTGTCTCCTCCTCATACCAAGCACTTGCTGGCACTGGTGAGAAGCATAAAAAGTGGCAGCAGGGAGATGACTCCCCATAGTGACACTGAGGGTGAAGCCAGTATGAGTTGAGTGGGATTGAACACATTCCAGAAGAAAGCAGTGTAATGTTTGTAATGAAGGGGAAATTGATTGGTTAAGGAATATTTCTCTTGTGTTTCCTAAAATAGGCCTATTAATCAAGCGTGGAGCCAAAAGGTAAAACATTCAGTTGGGCCAACCTCAGTTGTAAGTGAATTAAACTGTTTGACACAGTATAATGTTATGTCTTCCAGTCAATGTTCTTTTTAGTGACATGAAAGCAGCATGGGACTCAATGATATAACAATTTCAGACTGAGATCACTCGAAACATGACATGTCCTTTATTGGTCAGAGTATTGAGTACAGGAGTTGGGAGGTCATGTTGCGGCTGTACAGGACATTGGTTAGGCCACTGTTGGAATATTGTGTGCAATTCTGGTCTCCTTCCTATCGGAAAGATGTTGTGAAACTTGAAAGGGTTCAGAAAAGATTTACAAGGATGTTGCCAGGGTTGGAGGATCTGAGCTACAGGGAAAGTCTGAACAGGCTGGGGCTGTTTTCCCTGGAGCGTTGGAGGCTGAGGGGTGACCTTATAGAGGTTTATAAAATCATGAGGGGCATGGATAGGATAAATAGACAAAGGTCTTTTCCCTGGGGTTGGGGAGTCCAGAACTAGAGGGCATGGGTTTAGGGTGAGAGGGGAAAGATATAAAAGGGATCTAAGGGGCAATTCTTTCATGCAGAAGGTGGTATGTGTATAGAATGAGCTGCCAGAGGAAGTGGTGGAGGCTGGTACAATTGCAACATTTAAAAGGCATCTGGATGGGTATATGAATAGGAAGGGTTTGGAGGGATATGGGCCAGGTGCTGGCAGGTGGCACTAGATTGGGTTGGGATATCTGATTCGTATGGACGGGCTAGACCGAAGGGTCTGTTTCTGTGCTGTACAGTTCTATGACTCAATGACTCTGTGACTAGAAGCATTAACTGAACAGCCTAAACCAGCCCAGCCACTTGTGTCTATAAATGTAATTGTTCTTTATTATAGACAGCTGCAATTATACCACATTATCCTTGCCTAGTTTATGTTATGAGGGATAACAAAAACTTTGCCATGACAGGCAAAGATATCCTGTTGGATATCATGGTTATAGGAGGTGGCCATCTGGAAAGAAACAATTCCAACATCTCAATAACAGATATTTGTCAAAGTAATTGAAGATGAATTAAACAACAGCTCTGCACAATAAAGAATTCAGACAATTAACATCATCAGCTTCTGAGAGTATATTTACTCATACAGATCTGTAGACAGGACCTGTCAGAAGACAGGGAGATTTTCTTTGGGGTGGCACGGTGGCTCAGTGGTTAGCACCATTGCCTCATAGCAGTAGGGACCCGGGTTCAATTCCAGCCTCAGCTGACTGTGTGGAGTTTGCACATTCTCCCCATGACTGTGTGGGTTTCTGCCGGGTGCTCCGGTTTCCTCCCACAATCCAAAGATGTGCAGGTCAGGGTGGATTGGCCATGGAACTGAAGGGATGGGGTGGGATCCTCTTTGCAGGATCAGTGTGCTGAGTTCTTTCTGGTTTAAAATGTAAGTTCTTTCACGTTACAAGAAATATATAACAGTGCCTTACTTCCAAAGTAAGTTGTAAATGCCAGCATATCTGAGGGTTATGGTCAGTCACCGAGATGGTGAATACTGTCTCCCTTCCTGTCTCTCTTTAAAAACATCCTGCTTCTTTTAAAAATAGGCATCTGAATGGTTCTAGAAGCACAGTTAGAAAAATCTGTTGCAGAACTACAGCAAAACCAACCCCCTCAGAAGGCCATTTTATAAACGAAGAAGGCTTTCCTCTCTCCAGACTCCCTTCCTATTTTTCTATCATTGCCAAAATAAACAAACAACCGTCAATGGGACATCATTACTCCTCTTTTGACACTGACTTCACAAAAAGGTTGAAGCCTGTAAATTTTAAACTTCCAGGATGTCATTCACAAAGCAAGCATCTTGAAAGGGGCCAAGGCAAGTAAAGAAACAGCTGAGAGAAAATTAACAGGACAGACAGAGACAGAGAGAATTTACAGCCCAGGAACAGGCCCTTCGGCCCTCCAAGCCTGAGCCGAGACTAGCTGAAGGTAAGAATGAACAAGCTCCAACTCGTTACATATGGGGAAGAGGCAATTGACAACTTTGTTAGAAGTCGCCACAAGGGAAGGATGTGACTGTGGTTTTCCCGGTGAGGAAGTCTCAGACAGACTGATTGAGTTAGCCACCATTATAATATGAACCAAAGCCTTTACAGCTAATAATATCATGAAATCCAAAAAGGCAGGAAAACACATGCTGAAAGTTCAAACTGAGTCAGGTGGTAGTGCCAGCATTTCACTACCATACATGTCCTGCAAAACGAGCACCTCAGCAAGTGGTGCTCAAAAAGCACAGGCCAAGAGAAGTTGTGTCACAGTATTTACCGAATCACACAGCAGTGACAATACCCAAGCTCCTGTTGATTTTCAGAAATATTAATTGTGTTGGTGGCAGGGCTCTCCATGTTCATTGGTCTAGATATACACCTCAATCATGAGGGTCAAACCACACCCTGCACTGGGACAGATCACACATGACCCAATTGGAACAGATCAAGAATGATCTGTCCACTTTGGCCAGAGCTAGTGTCAGGTGGTCTGTTGCCTTTTTTGATCAGATTTACATCTTTTAGCAACAAGGTTCAATTGGAGAAGCTGGGGTTGTAGTCTCTGGAACAGTGGAGCTGGAGGGAGATTTGGTGAACAAGGATAAGGTTATGACAGGTTTAGATAAAATAGCCAGAACAAAGCTGTGCTTTATTGGCACATGGTACCAGGGTAGAGGGCACAGATTAAAAGCTTGGGAAAGAGTTGTGGAGATTAGGGAGGCAGGAGGGCTGTGAGGATGAATATTTTTGCACGGTGAGTGGCAGTAATCCAGAATTTACTTCATTTTCAGGGAGGTTGGTAGAGGCAGAGACAATGGTGCTTGAGGAAAGTAAATTAAACACACAGGAATAAGTAAATTGAGAGAGACAGTACTCTCCTGTGGAAGGTTGGGACATGGCATGTACAGTCAGCCTCTGTAACTATAACGCTGTCCCTTTCCGCTTCTCGGTTTGCTTCATCTCAACATTTCCCACCCATCCAGCTACCCCTTCTCAATCTGTCTACATCTCCTGTCCCTCCCGCTCCTCACTCCCTCCTACACACCCTTCCATTATAATTACTGCCCCCTGTACCCCCCACTCCCTCCTACACACCCTTCCTTTATAATTACTGCCCCATGTCCACCCCACTCCCTCCTACACACCCTTCCTTTATAATTACTGCCCCATGTCCACCCCACTCCCTCCTACACACCCTTCCTTTATAATTACTGCCCCCTGTACCCCCCACTCCCTCCTACACACCCTTCCTGTATAATTACTGCCCCCTGTCTACCCCACTCCTCCTACACACCCTTCCTTTATAATTACTGCCCCCTGTCCCACCCCATTCCCTCCTACACACCCTTCCTTTATAATTACTGCCCCCTGTCCCCCCCACTCCCTCCTACACACCCTTCCTGTATAATTACTGCCCCCTGTCTACCCCACTCCTCCTACACACCCTTCCTTTATAATTACTGCCCCCTGTCCCCCTCACTCCTACACACCCTTCCTTTATAATTACTGCCCCCTGTCCCCCCCACTCCCTCCTACACACCCTTCCTGTATAATTACTGCCCCCTGTCCCCCTCACTCCCTCCTACACACCCTTCCTGTATAATTACTGCCCCCTGTCCCCCTCACTCCCTCCTACACACCCTTCCTGTATAATTACTGCCCCCTGTCTACCCCACTCCTCCTACACACCCTTCCTTTATAATTACTGCCCCCTGTCCCCCTCACTCACTCCTTCACACCCTTCCTGTATAATTACTGCCCCCTGTCCCCCCCACTCCCTCCTTCACACCCTTCCTGTATAATTACTGCCCCCTGTCCCCCTCACTCACTCCTACACACCCTTCCTTTATAATTACTGCCCCTTGTCCCCTCTCACTCCCTCCTACACACCCTTCCTTTATAATTACTGCCCCCTGTCCCCCTCACTCACTCCTACACACCCTTCCTTTATAATTACTGCCCCCTGTCCCCCCCACTCCCTCCTACAGACCCTTCCTTTATAATTACTGCCCCCTGTCCCCCCCACTCCTTTATAATTACTGCCCCCTGTCTACCCCACTCCTCCTTCACACCCTTCCTTTATAATTACTGCCCCTTGTCCCCTCACTCCCTTCCTTTATAATTACTGCCCCCTGTCCCCCCCACTCCTTTATAATTACTGCCCCCTGTCCACCCCACTCCTCCTACACACCCTTCCTTTATAATTACTGCCCCCTGTCCCCCTCACTCCTTTATAATTACTGCCCCCTGTCTACCCCACTCCTCCTACACACCCTTCCTTTATAATTACTGCCCCCTGTCCCCCTCACTCCTTTATAATTACTGCCCCCTGTCTACCCCACTCCTCCTTCACACCCTTCCTTTATAATTACTGCCCCTTGTCCCCTCACTCCCTTCCTTTATAATTACTGCCCCCTGTCCCCCTCACTCACTCCTTCACACCCTTCCTTTATAATTACTGCCCCTTGTCCCCTCACTCCCTCCTACACACCCTTCCTTTATAATTACTGCCCCCTGTCTACCCCACTCCTTCCTACACACCCTTCCTGTATAATTACTGCCCCCTGTCCCCCCAACTCCCACCTACACACCCTTCCTTTATAATTACTGCCCCCTGTCCCCCCCACTCCTGTATAATTACTGCCCCCTGTCCCCCCCACTCCTGTATAATTACTGCCCCCTGTCCCCCCCACTCCTGTATAATTACTGCCCCCTGTCCCCCCCACTCCTGTATAATTACTGCCCCCTGTCTACCCCACTCCTTCCTACACACCCTTCCTTTATAATTACTGCCCCCTGTACCCCTCACTCCTACACACCCTTCCTTTATAATTACTGCCCCCTGTCCCCCCCACTCCTGTATAATTACTGCCCCCTGTCCCCCCCACTCCTGTATAATTACTGCCCCCTGTCCCCCCCACTCCTGTATAATTACTGCCCCCTGTCCCCCCCACTCCTGTATAATTACTGCCCCCTGTCCCCCCCACTCCTGTATAATTACTGCCCCCTGTCTACCCCACTCCTTCCTACACACCCTTCCTTTATAATTACTGCCCCTTGTCCCCCTCACTCCCACCTACACACCCTTCCTTTATAATTACTGCCCCCTGTCCCCCCCACTCCCACCTACACACCCTTCCTTTATAATTACTGCCTCCTGTCCCCCTCACTCCCTCCTACACACCCTTCCTTTATAATTACTGCCCCATGTCCACCCCACTCCCTCCTACAGACCCTTCCTTTATAATTACTGCCCCATGTCCACCCCACTCCCTCCTACACACCCTTCCTTTATAATTACTGCCTCCTGTCCCCCCCACTCCCTCCTACAGACCCTTCCTTTATAATTACTGCCCCCTGTCCCCCCCACTCCTTTATAATTACTGCCTCCTGTCCCCCACACTCCCTCCTGCGCACACTTCCTGTATAATTACTGCCCCCTGTCCCCCTGAGTCCCTCCTACACACCCTTCCTTTATAATTACTGCCCCCTGTCCCCCCCACTCCTGTATAATTACTGCCCCCTGTCCACCCCACTCCTTCCTACGCACCCTTCCTTTATCATTACTGCCCTCCGTCCACCCCACTCCCTCCTACACACCCTTCCTTTATCATTACTGCCCCTTGTCCCCCTCACTCCCTCCTTCACATCCTTCCTGTATAATTACTGCCCCCTGTCCCCCACACTCCCTCCTTCACACCCTTCCTTCATAATTACTCCCCCATGTCCCCTGTCTCCCCACTCCCTCTTACACATCCTTCCTTTATAATTACTGCCCCCTGTCCCCCCCACTCCATCCTACACACCTTTCCTGTATAATTACTGCCCCCTGTCCACCCCACTCCCTCCTACACACCCTTCCTTTATCATTACTGCACCTTGTCCCCCTCACTCCCTCCTACACATCCTTCCTTTATAATTACTGCCCCCTGTCCACCTCACCCCCCCCCCACACACCCTTCCTTTATAATTACTGCCCCCGTCCCCCTCCCTCCCCCCTACACACCCTTCCTGTATAATTACTGTAATTAGTCTCTGGAGTTGGACTCCAAAACCCAACCCAGAACACAGTTTCAAAGCTTCAGTTGTGTATCTGCCTTGATTCTGTGTCTGCCTTGATCCTGTCGCTTTTTCATTTGTTTTAAAAGCTGCTCCTGAACAGAATCAGTAAATCACTTGGATTTTTTTCTATTTTCTCTCCTCTCTTACACCATTCCTTCTTCGGAATTTCCAAGTGTATTTGAGTCCCCAGTTCGTAAAGACCATCCTGAACAATCTTGGTGCTTCTATCCTTTGTTGTTAATTAAAATCTTTGAGGAATTGCACAGGCACAGCCTCACCTCTTTCCTCTCGAGAATAAACAGACTCATTCTCCATTAGCTCTTCAAGCACAATGGTTGTTGTAACACTGAGCTCTTACCTGGAAATGTGTGAATGTCTCTGATGTGTTGTGAAGTGAATTGATCTTATATAGTACCTGATAAGACCATTCAGGTTAAGATAATCAATTTCTGTTGACTAATAGTTAGGGAGTTTGTTGTGTCAAAGGTTGTCAACAGCAGAAACTGATGGCCAAGGATTTTGAAAGCTTGCTGTCTTTTCTGCTGACGTGCACAAGTTGCAGTGCCTTGACTCCAGGTGAATACGTGGCCCAGTTTTCCAGGTGATAGATCACACATTATAGTCAATATTTCATGCTATGTTTGGGCACCTGACACTGAGTTTAGTGTAACCTCCATGAACTAATTTCTGTTTTGAAACAAGTAAACTCAAGATTGGGAGCCTATTTCCTCGGATGAGGAGTCCAAGATTAAAATGAGAGCAAAGGAGTGATATCAGGAATCCCTGATATCACTCCTTCTTGTACATAGACCTCCCGTGGAAAAGCTGTGAATGCTGATGTTTCCATTGGAATTTTAAAAACTCAGATATGATTTTGTTGGGTCAGGTTTCGAGGGCTATGGAGCAAAGGCAGGATTAGCAGAAAGGCCTAAGGAGCTCACCTGTTAATGAAGACAGATTCAGGTGCTATATCAACGTAATAACTGTGTGTGGATTGAGGCGACAACCTCAGCTCAGATTGGCTTTGTTGATGGAGAAATTAGAAATAAAAGTTTAGAGATTCACAAAATTGTGTTATAGGTCTGTTCTTGTGGTCCAGGTATTGTCATTTTGCAGGTCTGTTGAGCAGCTTCCCAGTGGGAGTGTGTACCATACAGGTTAGCTGTCAGCCTGGGGAGAGGGATGCAATGCAGTGATGGACTGGTTACGGCAGGGAGGGGGTGTTTGTGATGGGTTGGTCCTTCGGACACTTTCCGATCTAACACATTGAACACTTGTCACCAGAGAACCTTGTGAATCACATGACCCTATCATCAAGATGAAGTCAGTCAGTTAGGGGTGACCAGGAGAGATAGGGGTGAGGCCTGAGGGCTAAGTGTCTCCTGCCCCCTGCTGGAGACTAACTCCCCAGATGATCAAATCCTTGACCCCTCCTTGCTGCTCGCTCGCAAAACTCTCAGCCATGTCTCTGCATTCTTCAATCGTGGAGTGGATGGGATAGGGGATAGAGAAATGTCACATTATTTCTCCTTTTTATTGGGAAACAATGAAAGTGAGGGAGGGAAGTTCAGAGTGTCTCCAAGGAGAGTGGTGGTGTTTGCTAGGGGGAAGGGACAGAGACAGAGGGAAAGAGACACAGAGGAAGAGAGACAGAGATGGACAGTGAGAGAGGGAGGGACAGACACGGAGAGAAAAAGTGCTGTTTCTAAAGCCCTGGTTGAAGTAAGGTTAATGTGTGTGAGGGTCTGCCTCAAACCAAGTCCTGAGCACCTTAATTAACCGTGGAAATGGTCCAGGATGTTAAGAGATTTCACCTCTGTATAGCACCAGAAGCTGATAGACAGCTGCCTTTCTCCAGAATCTTGTATCTGGAGGATCGAGCTGTGGGACAGCTCAGAGCCAATCCCCAAATACCTTCACCCATCCCTGATCTCAAACCCAGCCCTCTGAAAAAGCCACTTCCCAGCTGATCGGAACCAAGAATCTGGAAAACTGAAGCAAGTCTTCCTCCAGCTCCTTTCCCAGCAGGCAGCCCTCTCCAGGTAGTGAATGTACACACTGTGATACTCGCTGGGAGAGCCAACAGCCAGTGTGCGCCCTCCAAATCTCCCATTAACAATCTTGTGGCAATCAACCAGCTGTCTAGTTTGTGAGACATAAGTATTGAGCAGGACACTGGGGAGAGCTACGCTGGCCTGGTTCAAAATGTTAGCCATGGGATGGTTTACTTTGATGTGAGACAGTAGACAGGGCGTTGATTGAACATCTTTTTGAAGGGTCCCTTGACTGATTCCTCCAAAACCGTGCTCTAAGACCCTGGACTAATTGGAGCTCTTCATGCTTCCATCATTTGAGACTGGTCTTCTAATAAACCTACAATCACCTTCTGAATCGAGGGCAGACAACAGTACACAAAGTGTAAACATCAATGAATTATTTACAATCTTGTGTTTAAACCAACAGACCCATTGCCAAATTCCCAATTTCCTGAGTTGCTTTCTGGCTCACAGTGTGTTGTCTGTATTTAACCTTGTTACTAAAATAGCTTGGTCTAATCTTGAGTTGGTGCTGAGGGCATTTCCAGAGGAGAATACGGGATCCTTGATTGTGGAGACCAAATGGATAAGCAGGGAGCGTCACCTTGAGCTTTGCCTCTGATTTCAGGTCAGGGCTTACCTTTATGTTTCAGCATTGGAAGGCTCTTCATAGGATGAAGAGAGATTCCTCAGAATAGGACCAGGGATGAGAAACTTCAGTCAATGTGGAGAAACTGCAGAAAGACTCTTTAGAACAGAGAAGATAATTTTATGATTCTTTCGTGCACACAAATACATCTGGCTGGGCCAGCATTTACTGTTCACTCCTGAGAAGGGGAGCTGGTGAACTTGCTTCTTTAATCACTGTAGTCCATGTGGTGCAGAGACACTCCCAGTGCAGTTACGGAGGGCGTTCCAGGCTTGTGACCCAGTGACACGGAAGGAACGGCGATAGATTTCCCAGTTAGGATGGTGAGTGGCTTGGTGGGAAACTTGCAGGAGGTGCTGTTCCCATATATCTGCTGCCTTTGAGCCTCAGGTGGTAGAGATCACTTATTTAAAAGGTGCCACGTTGTTTCAAATGCAGCCTTGATGTTAAGGGCTGTCACTCTCCCTCCCCTCTGGAATCCAGCTCTTTTATCCATGTTTGAACCAAGACTGTAATGAGGTCAGGAGCTGAGTGGCCCTGGCAGAACCCAAACTGGGCGTCACTGAGCAGATTATTACTGAGCAGGTGCTGCTTGATAGCACTGTTTTTGACACCTTCCATCACTTTACTGACGATCGAGAGTAGACTGATGGGGCGGTAATTGGCTCATTTGGATTTGTCCTGCTTTTTATGTCCAGGACATACCTGGGTAATATTCCACATTGTCGGGTAGGTATCAGTGTTGTAACTGTACTGGAACAGTTTGGCTAGGGGTGCAACAGGTTCTAGAGCATAAGCCTTCAGTACAATTGCCAGAATGTTGTCAAGGCCCATAGCCTTTGCAGTATTCAGTGTCTCCAGCTGGTTCTTAATGTCACATGGTGTGAATCAAACTGGCTGAGGTATCTGTGATGCTGGGGGCCACGGGAGGAGGCTGAGATGGATCATCCACTCGGCACTTCTGGCTGAAGATTGCTGCAAAAGTTTCAACCTTATCTTTTGCTCTGATGTGCTGGGCTCCTCCATCATTGAGGATGGGGATATTTGTGGAGCCTCCTCCTCCAGTGAGTTGTTTAATTATCCACCACCATTCACGACTGGATGTGGCTGGACTGCAGAGCTTAGATCTGATGTTTTGGTTTTGGGATTGCTGAGCTCTGTATATCACTTGCTGCTTATACAGTTTGTCTGGTGGCTTCACCAGATTAACACAGTTATCCCAACGAAGGGTCTGCACAGGGGCACTCTCAGACAACACTGACTTACTGATAAGAATGACATCAGGATATCCAGCAGCTCAAGCAAAGAGGAGAGTTTCAAGATTGTTTTAAATGGAATACTGAGCTCATGAGGCACAGAGGCTTAGAAAGGAAATTCCAGACAGCTGGACAATTAAAGACGTGGCCACTAATGGCAGAGCAATTAAAACTGGGCTTGCCCGAGAAGTTAGAAATAAAGCATACAGAGATCGTGAGGGGGTGTGAAGCTAACCAAGATTATAGCGACAGCGAGGGGTGAGGCCAGGGAGGGATTTAAACACGAGGATTTGAAATTTTAAATTCTAAATGTTGCTGGGTTTGGGTGTCAGTGAGGGAGTGCCGATCCGATAGGTGAACAAGACTTTGTGCGAGTAGGGAGGTGTCAGAGAGGTTTGGATGGAACTCACATTATTTGAGGGAGGTACAGGAACAGAGTGAGAACAGTCAAGCCTGGGACTAACAGTGACATAGGTGAGTGCCCCAACGATTGATCATCTGGGATGGGGCAGATGTTGTGATGTTACAGGGGGGGAAAATAAGCTCCTTAGTGATCGAGAGGATCTGCAGTCAGAAACTGGTGACAGGGTCAAGGATTACACCAGGTTTATCAACAGATAGGTTTGCTCTTTGAATATTAGAACATTTTTCACCATCCACCCAGACCTCCCACTCACTGAGGACGAACGATCAGTCCTCAGCAAAGGACTCACCTTCATCCCCCTCCGTCCACGCATCAGTGAATTTAATACACGACGTAACATCGAACAATTCTTCCGTCGCCTCCGCCTCCGAGCTTACTTTCACAATCAGGACTCCCGCCCACCTTCCGAGGACCCCTTCGCCCACCTCCAACACACTGCATCCACCTGGACACCCCGCGCTGGCCTATTACCCGCCCTCAATCTCTTCATTTCCAACTGCCGCCGAGACATTAACCTCCTCAACCTGTCGTCCCCCCTCCCCCACTCCAACCTCTCACCCTCACAACACGCAGCCCTCCAATCCCTCTGCTCCAATCCCAACCTCACCATCAAGCCAGCGGATAAAGGGGGCGCAGTGGTAGTCTGGCGCACTGACCTCTACACCACTGAAGCCAAATGCCAACTCGAGGACACCTCTTCCTACTGCTCCCTCGACCATGACCCCACCCCCCATCACCAAACCATCATCTCCCAGACCATACAGAACCTCATCACCTCAGGAGATCTCCCACCCACAGCTTCCAACCTCATAGTCTGGGAACCCCGCACTGCCCGGTTCTACCTCCTTCCCAAGATCCACAAGCCTGGCCGACCCATTGTCTCAGCATGCTCCTGCCCCACTGAACTCATCTCTACCTACCTTGACACTGTCCTATCCCCCCTCGTCCAGGAACTCCCCACATACGTTCGAGACACCACCCACGCCCTCCACCTCCTCCAAGACTTCCGTTTCCCTGGCCCCCAACGCCTTATCTTCACCATGGATATCCAATCCCTCTACACCTTCATTTGCCATGACCAGGGCCTCCAAGCCCTCCGTTTTTTCCTCTCCAGACGTCCCCAACAGTACCCTTCCACTGACACACTCATTCGTTTGGCCGAACTGGTCCTCACCCTTAACAATTTCTCCTTTGAATCCTCCCACTTCCTCCAGACCAAAGGCGTAGCCATGGGCACACGTATGGGCCCCAGCTATGCCTGTCTCTTTGTTGGCTACGTAGAACCATCGATCATCCGTAATTACACCGGCACCACTCCCCACCTCTTCCTCCGCTACATTGATGTCTGCATTGGCGCCACCTCGTGCTCCCGCGAGGAGGTTGAGCAATTCATCAACTTCACCAACACATTCCACCCTGACCTTAAATTTACCTGGACTATCTCTGACACCTCGCTCCCCTTCCTGGACCTCTCCATCTCCATTAGTGATGACCGACTTGACACTGACATTTTTTACAAACCCACTGACTCCCATAGCTACCTGGATTACACCTCTTCCCACCCTATCTCTTGCAAAAATGCCATCCCGTATTTCCAATTTCTCCGCCTCCGCCGTATCTGCTCCCAGGAGGACCAGTTCCACCATAGGACACACCAGATGGCCTCCTTCTTTAGAGACCGCAATTTCCCTTCCCACGTGGTTAAAGATGCCCTCCAATGCATCTCGTCCACATCCCGCACCTCCGCCCTCAGACCCCACCCCTCCAACCGTAACAGGGACAGAACGCCCCTGGTGCTCACCTTCCACCCTACAAACCTTCGCATCAACCATATCATCCACCGACATTTCCGCCACCTCCAAAAAGACCCCACCACCAGGGATATATTTCCCTCCCCACCCCTTTCCGCCTTCCGCAAAGACCGTTCCCTCCGTGACTACCTGGTCAGGTCCACACCCCCCTACGACCCACCCTCCCATTCTGGCACTTTCCCCTGCCACCGCAGGAACTGTAAAACCTGCGCCCACACCTCCTCCCTCAACTCCATCCAAGGCCCTAAAGGAGCCTTCCACATCCATCAAAGTTTCACCTGCACATCCACCAATATCATTTATTGTATCCGTTGCTCCCGATGCGGTCTCCTCTACATTGGGGAGACTGGGCGCCTCCTAGCAGAGGGCTTTAGGGAACATCTCCGAGACACCCGTACCAATCAACCAAACCGCCCCGTGGCCCAACATTTCAACTCCCCCTCCCACTCTGCCGAGGACATGGAGGTCCTGGGCCTCCTTCACCGCCGCTCCCTCACCACCAGACGCCTGGAGGAAGAACGCCTCATCTTCCGCCTCGGAACACTTCAACCCCAGGGCATCAATTTCCCTTTCCCCCACCTCATCCTAGTTTCAAACTTCCAGCTCAGTTACTGCCTCCTTGACTTGTCCGACCTGCCTATCTTCTTTTCCACCTATCCGCTCCACCCTCTCCTCCTTGACCTATCACCTTCATCTCCTCCCCCACTCACCCATTGTACTCTATGCTACTCTCTCCCCACCCCCACCCTCCTCTAGCTTATCTCTCCACGCTTCAGGCTCACTGCCTTTATTCCTGATGAAGGGCTTTTGCCCGAAACATTGATTTCGCTGCTCGTTGGATGCTGCCTGAACTGCTGTGCTCTTCCAGCAACACTAATCCAGTATTTGATTTTCAGCATCTGCAGTCATTGTCTTTACCTAAAATGACAAGGGGGTTGGGCAGGGTAGATAGAGAGAAGCTGTTCTTGCTCATTAAAGGATCGAGAACAAGAGGGGCATAGATTTAAAGGCATTTGCAAAAGAAGCAAAGATGAAGTGAGGGAAAGCTTGCCTTTTCACCCAGCGAGTAATTAGGGTCTGGAATGCACTGCCTGGAAATATGGGGGAGGCAGGTTCCACTGAGACATTCAGGAGGAAACTGGTTGGTTATTTGGATGGGAATGGTGCGCAAAGGAATGTGTAAATGCAGGAGCTTGGTACAAGGAAATGATGTTTGTATGGATGCATTTTGGAAAGGCAACTCAGAGCAGGATTTGTATACTAATGGTAAAGGTATGCAGTCAAAGAGATGTACAGCATGGAAACAGATTCTTTGGTCCAACCTGTCCATGCCGACCAGATATCCCAACCCAATCTAGTCCCACCTGCCAGCACCCGGCCCATATCCCTCCAAATCCTTCCTATTCATATACCCATCCAAATGTTGCAATTGTACCAGCCTCCACCACTTCCTCTGGCAGCTCATTCCATACACGTACCACCCTCTGTGTGAAAAAGTTGCCCCTTAGGTCTCTTTTATATCTTTCCCCTCTCACCCTAAACCTATGCCCTCTAGATCTGGACTCCCTGACCCCAGGGAAAAGACTTTGCCTATTTATCCTATCCATGCCCCTCATGATTTTATAAACCTCTATAAGGTCACCCCTCATCCTCCGACGCTCCAGGGAAAACAGCCCCAGCCTGTTCAGCCTCTCCCTATAGCTCAAATCCTCCAACCCTGGCACCATCCTTGTAAATCTTTTCTGAACCGTTTCACATTTCACAACATCTTTCCGATAGGAAGGAGACCAGAATTGCACACTTTATTCCAACAGTGGCCTAACCGATGTCCTGTACAGCCATAACATGACCTCCCAACTCCTGTACTCAATACTCTGACCAATAAAAGAAAGCATACTAAATGCCTTCTTCACTATCCTATCTACCTGTGACTCCACTTTCAAGGAGCTATGAACTTGCACTCCAAGGTCTCTTTGTTCAGCAACACTCCCTAGGACCTTACCATTAAGTGTATAAGTCCTGCTCAGATTTGCTTTCCCAAAATGCAGCACCTTGCACTTATCTGAATTAAGCTCCATCTGCCACTTCTCAGCCCATCTGGTCAAGATCTTGTTGTAATCTGAGGTAACCCTCTTCGCTGTCCACTACACCTCCAATTTTAGTGTCATCTGCAAACTTACTAACTGTACCTCTTATGCTCGCATCCAAATCATTTATATAAATGACAAAAAGCAGTGGTCCCAGCACCGATCCTTGTGGCACTCCACTGGTCACAGTCTCCAGTCTGAAAAGCAACCCTTCACCACCACCCTCTGTCTTCTACCTTTGAGCCAGTTCTGTATCCAAATGGCTAGTTCTCCTTGTATTCCGTGAGATCTAACCTTGCTAACCAGTCTCCCATGAGAAACCTTGCCAAACGCCTTCTTAGGGAGTGTTGATGAACAAAGAGATCTTGGAGTGCATGTTCATAGCTCCTTGAAAGTGGAGTTGCAGGTAGATATGATAGTGAAGGTGTTTGGTATGCTTTCTTTTATTGGTCAGAACATTAAGTATAGGAGTTGAGAGGTCATGTTGCGGCTCTACAAGACATTGATTGGACCACTTTTGGAATATTGCATGCAATTCTGGTCTCCCTCCTATCAGAAGGATGTTGTAAAACTTGAAAGGGTTCAGAAAAGATTTACAAGGATGTTGCCAAGGTTGGAGGGTTTGAGCAATAGGGAGAGGCTGAATAGGCTGGGACTGTTTTGCCTGGAGTGTCAGAGGGTGAGGGGTGACTTTAAAGAGGTTTATAAAATCATGAGGCATTTGGATTGGGTGAATAGACAAGATCTTTTCCCTGGGGTGGAGGAGTCCAGAACTACAGGGCATAGGTTTAGGGTGAGAGGGGAAAGATTTTAAAGGGGTCTAAGGGGCAACTTTTTCACGCAGAGGGTGGTGCATGGATGGAATGAGCTGCCAGAGGAAGTGGTGGAGGCTGGTACAATTTAAAAGGCATTTGGATGGGTTTGATTAGATTCCCTACAGTGTGGAAACAGGCCCTTAGGCCCAACTAGCCCACACTATTCCTCTGAAGAGTAACTCACCCACACCCATTTCCCTCTGACTTATGCACCTAACACTATGGGCAATTTAGCATGGCCAATTCACCTGGCCTGTGGGAGGAAACCCACACAGAGAATGTGCAAAGTCCACGCAGACAGTCACCCAAGGCTGGAATCGAACCTGGGATTCTGGTCCTGTGAGGCTGCAGTGCTAACCACTGAGCCACCGTGCCACCCATAGAGGGATAGCTTAGGTTATCTGGTAGCATGGATGATTTGGACCGAATGGAGTGTTTCCATGCAGTACATCTCTATGACAGTATATCACCACAGTTGTATGACTCTAGAATGTTTTGCTATAAATTCTATGTCTTATGATCCTTATTCACAACCACCTGATGGTGCTCCAAAAGCAGCGCTCCAAAAGCTAGTGTTTCCAAATAAACCTGTTGAACTATAACTTGGTGTTGTGTGATTTTTAACTTTGTATACCTCCACATCATGGCTCTCCTGAGAGGAAAATGATTCTGGGTGAATGGGTCAGGGTTTATTGTGAGACTGTCTCATGTGAGGGAGCTGCAGGAAGAAGCAGTTAACTCCTTTAGAAGGTCAGGGGATTTCAGAAAGCATTGGAATATTGCGTGCAATTCTGGTCTCCTTCCAATCAGAAAGATGTTGTGAAACTTGAAAGGGTTCAGAAAAGATTTACAAGGATGGTGCCAAAGTTGGAGGATTTGAGCTATAGGGAGAGGTTGAATAAGCTGGGCTGTTTTCCCAGGAGCGTCAGAGGCTGAGGGATGACCTTATATAGAGGTTTACAAAATTATGCGGGGCATGGATAGGGTAAATAGGCAAAGCCTTTTCCCTGGGGTCGGGGAGTCCAGAACTAGAGGGCATAGGTTTAGGGTGAGAGGGGAAAGATATAAAAGAGACCTAAGGGGCAGCTTTTTCATGCAAAGGGTGGTACGTGTATGGAATGAGCTGCCAGAGGAAGTGGTGGAGGCTGGTACAATTGCAACATTTAAGAGGCATTTGGATGGGTATATGAATAGGAAGGATTTGGAGGGATATAGGCCGGGTGCTGGCAGGTGGGACTAGATTGGCTTGGGATATCTGGTCGGCATGGATGGGTTGGACCAAAGGATCGATTTCCATGCTGTACATCTCTATGATTGTGGAGATTGGGACATCAATGATGCATTGGTGATTGGTACTAGATACTTGATGTGTTTTACCTTTAAATGAATCACTCAATCAGTTGAGTGTATCCTTGGACGTTAAACTGATGATAAACTGACATCAGCATTATCAGTTTGAGGACAAGTTGCTGCAGGGTTCACAGAGATTTGTGTTTGTGTTAGACTCAGTATTTACTCTCTGTTATATTTTTACAGAATCTTGAGATAAACTGGGAGTTCAGGGACAGATCAGTTTGCTTTTTTAAAATTGGATCTGTCTCCATATCACATGGCCCCAGAAGAGCGCAGAGGTCAAAGTGGACCTTCCATTTTCAGCAGCCTATCAGAACAAGGAAGCGCAGTGGGTTGGTGTCGATTGACCCTCTATGGGGCATACTGCAGTGTCTGAGTAAGATCCCAGCAAAGCTGGCTTTTGAGCCTGTATTCTGATTAGATGGAATCCTCACTGTTACCAGTTGCCTCAGCCCACGATCACAGAAGCCTCCGAATGTCACTGTGTAATTGGCTGAAAAAAAAGGGGAAATAAATCTTCATCCACACACCCTGCTCACTCAGACAATCACACTGGGATCCAACACACATCCCACACACACGCACACACATATATATACCTCCACTCACACACACACACACACACACACATATACACCCCCACTCTCTCACACACACACACTCACACATATATATACCCCCACTCACACACACACACATATACACCCCCACTCTCACACACACACACTCACACATATATATACCTCCACTCACACACACACACATATACACCCCCACTCTCACACACACACACACACTCACACATATATATACCCCCACTCTCTCACACACACACGCACACGCACACGCACACACATATATATATATATACCCCCCACTCACACGCACACACATATATATACCCCCCACTCACACGCACACATATATATACCCCCCACTCACACACACACGCGCGCACATATATATATCCCCACTCACACGCACACATATATATATATACCCCCCACTCACACACACGCACATATATATAGCCCCCACTCTCTCACACACACACACATATATATATCCCCCACTCACACACACACACATGCACACATATATATACCCCCCACTCACTCACACACACACATATATATACCCCCCACTCTCACACACACACATATATATACCCCCCACTCACACACACACACATATACCCCCCACTCACATACACACATATACACCCACTCACACACACACCCCCACACACATCCACACAACACACCCCCACATACATACCCCCACACACCACACCTCCACATACATACCCCCACACACCCACCCCCCACAACACCCCCCAGAGACATACCCCCACACACCCACCCCCACACAACATACCCCCCACATACTCCCCGACACACCACACCTCCCTACACACACACACACCCACACACACTCCACAAACACAACCCCATACACAAGACCGCACACACAGCACCTCCACATACTCACCCCCACATACACCACACACCCCCACACACACCCCTCCATACATCGCGCCCACACACACACACCCACATACACCCACACGCACAACCCCTCCACACACACTCTCCTCTCCCACTCACCCAGACACACAACCCTCTACAAACACACACCCTGCCACACACCACACATCCCCACCACACACAACGCCCCTCAATACAAACACACACACACCCTCCCACATACATACCCACCCCACAAATGCACACTCACTCTCTCTCTCACACACACACACACAAACACACTCCCCCACACGTATATCCACCCCCACCCCCTGTTATTCCATCTGGGACACTAAAATGTTTGCCCAAACCCCGTAAGTGGATCCTGGCAGTGCCTGATTGGCCGCTGCTTCCAGCCCAATGGCGTTACATCCATTTTCTTCCAGTCAGAGTCAGCAATATGGAAATTAGAGCATGTGGGATCCGCAGTTGCCAGGGTGGGGACAGGCTCTTGTGTCTGATTCCTTTGTGAGCTTTCCACAATTAATCAGGTCCCTGTTTTACATTAGATTAGATTCCCTCCAGTGTGGAAACAGGCCCTTCGGCCCAACAAGTCCACACCGACCCTCCGAAGAGCAACCCACCCTGACTAATGCACCTAACACTATGGGCAATTTGGCATGGCCAATTTACCTGGCCTGTGGGAGGAAACCAGAGCACACAGACACAGGGAGAATGTGCAAACTGTACACAGGGAGTTGCCTGAGGCTGGAATTGAACCCAGGTCCCTGGCACTGTGAGGCAGCAGTGCTAACGGTTGAGCCACCATGCAGCCCCTGTTGTGGAGAATAAGAGAGAATGCTGGTCCCCATTATAATTCAGGAAGTGAAGTCAGGGTGGCTTTGCTTTATGCTTTCTTGCTGTTAGCTCAATCTGTAAACTTCATTAAAATCAACTGAGATTCTTTCTGATTGAAGTCGTTTGGATGAAAGGGTATAACCTTTCTGTACATATGTGTTTTCTGGTAATTCATTAATCTCTGTCCTTTGTTTTCTCTCTCTCTCTGTCGTTTATAACTGCTCAGTTGAATCACTCTGTTCCAGGATGTGCACTTTGATTTTGCCTCTGCTTTTCCATCTCAGTGGACAGAAAGAGTGCACTTTGTATTTTATTAATTAGCAATCACACTTGTGTCAGAGCTCAACATGAGGCTTTAAACAATATCAGATATTGTGTAGGAGATCTTATGTGAGTGTTATTCAGTCTAGAATACATTTACAGGGGAATAAAATATTGATGTCCCAAGTATACTTAGTGTCTGCTGATGTATGTTTATCCAGGGACTGTCTGTGAGAAAGTGCACACACTTTGTATGGAGAAGAGGTCAATCATGACTGTCTCCATGCGATGGCACATGTGTGTGTTTCGGTGAGTGTGTCCATATTGTTATTCCTTCTTGTGTGTGCGTCTGTATTAGCGTGCACATGTGTCGCTCTGTGTGTCAAGATGTGTCTATTCCTTGTTCTGCTGTTACAGAAGAGAGGGCTATGTCACACAGTGATATTTCCTGTTGTGTGAGGGTACGCGATGTCACACAGTGATATTTCCTGTTATGTGAGGGTACAGTGTGTCACACAGTGACATTTCCTGTTATATGAGGGTACGCTATGTCACACAGTGATATTTCCTGTTATGTGAGTGTACGCTGTGTCACACAGGGATATTTCCTGTTATGTGGGGGATTGCTATGTCACACAGTGATATTTCCTGTTATTTGAGGGTTCGCTATGTCGGACAGTGATATTAAATGTTATGTGAGGGTATGGTATGTCACACATTGATACTTCCTGTTATGTAAGGGTACGCTATGTCACACGGTGATATTTCCTGTTATGTGAGGGTACGCGATGTCACACAGTGATATTTCCTGTTTTGTGAGTGTACGCTATGTCACACAGTGATTTTTCCTGTTATGTGAGATTACGATATGTCACACAGTGATATTTCTTGTTATGTGAGAGTACGCTATGTCACACAGTGATATTTCCTGTTATGTGAGAGTACGATATGTCGCACAGTGATATTTCATGTGATGTGAGGGTACGCTATGTCACACAGTGATATTTCCTGTTATGTGTGGGTACAATATATCACACAGTGATGTTTCCTGTTATTTCAGGGTGCTGTATGTCACACAGTGATGTTTTCCTGTTATGTGAGGGTACGCTATGTCATACAGTGATATTTCCTGTTATGTGAGGGTACGCTATGTCACACAGTGATATTTCCTGTTATCTTAGGGTGTGCTATGTCACACAGTGATACTTCCTGTTATGTGAGGGTACACTGTGTCACACAGTGATATTTCCTGTTATGTGTGGGTACAATATATCACACAGTGATGTTTCCTGTTATTTAAGGGTGCTGTATGTCACACAGTGATATTTCCTGTTATGTGAGGGTACGCTATGTCATACAGTGATATTTCCTGTTGTGTGAGGGTACGCTATGTCACACAGTGATACTTCCTGTTATGTGAGGGTACACTGTTTCACACAGTGATGTTTCCTGTTATGTCAGGGTGCTGTATGTCATACAGTGATATTTCCTGTTATGTTAGGGTGCGCTATGTCACACAGTGATATTTCCTGTTATGTCATGGTGCTGTATGTCACACAGTGATATTTCCTGTTTATGTGCGGGTGCGCTATGTCACACAGTGATATTTCCTGTTATGTGAGGGTGCGCTATGTCACACAGTGATATTTCCTGTTATGTGAGGGTGCGCTATGTCACACAGTGATATTTCCTGTTATGTGAGGGTGCGCTATGTCACACAGTGATGTTTCCTGTTATGTGAGGGTACGCTATGTCACACAGTGATATTTCCTGTTATGTGAATGTACATTACATCACACATTGATATTTGCTGTTATATGAGGGTACACTATGTCACACAGTGATATTTTCTGTTATTTGAGGGTACGCTTTGTCACAAGGTGATAATTCCTGTTATGTGGGGGATCGCTATGTCACACAGTGATATTTCCTGTTATGTGAGTGTACACTGTCACACAGTGATATTTCCAATTATGTGAGTGTGCACTGTGCCACACAGTGATATTTACTGTTATGTGGGGCATTGCTATGTTACACAGTGATATTTCCTGTTATGTGCGATTACGCCATGTCACACAGTGATATTTCCTGTTATGTGAGGGTGCGCTATGTCATACAGTGATATTTCCTGTTGTGTGAGGGTACGCTATGTCACACAGTGATACTTCCTGTTATGTGAGGGTACACTGTGTCACACAGTGATGTTTCCTGTTATTTCAGGGTGCCATTTGTCACACAGTGATATTTCCTGTTATGTGAGGGTACACTATGTCACACAGTTTAAAAATCACACAACACCGGGTTATAGTCCAACAGGTTTAATTGGAAGGCACTAGCTTTCGGAGCATCGCTCCTTCATCAGGTGATTGTTAGGGTGCGTATGTCATACAGTGATATTTCCTGTTTGCTGCACGGCCTTAGTCTGGAAACACAGTAAAATGTTTTGCCAAATTTTCCTTTCATGATGATGTACCCTTTCAGCAGCCAATCACCTTCAGCTCAGAAATGCAACCGACAAACATTGTAAAAAGACAAGGAGCACTCAGTCGAGAACTGACCCCTGGCTCCACCCTGCAGACCTCAGCTGCCTTCACTCTGACCACGTCAATTTTCCACTTATTAGATTAGATTACTTACAGCCCTTCGGCCCAACAAGTCCACACCGACCCGCCGAAGCACAACCCACCCAAACTCATTCCCCTACATTTATCCCTTCACCTAACACTATGGACAATTTAGCATGGCCAATTCACCTCACCTGCACATTTTTTCTCTGTGGGAGGAAACCGGAGCACCCAGAGGAAACCCACGCAGACATTTGGTACATGAAATATTTTTTATTTCCTGTAAATCGATCTGGCTGTCTGATTAACAGGTCTCCGAGCACTGATCATTCCAAAAGTCACTTTCTGCTTCACTCCAGTCTGGGAGACAACCCATTTCCAGTAGTAATGACAGAGAATCCCAGCAGGTCGGGCAGCTTCTGTGGAGAGAGAAACCGAGTGGAATGTTTCTGGTCCAGTGTGACTCTTCCTCAGTTCTGAAGAACTTCTCCTGACTCTGACTGCTTTGAATTGGCTGCTCTTTTGACCCAATCGACTGCATGGTCTCACCCTCACTGGCCTTGTTCTCAATGGCAGGCTGAGCCTGGTCTCCACCATCTGTCAGCTGCTTCAGACCAGACTGTTGCTGTGATTCACTCTCCCAGTTTTGGGTCTGCACTGCAGATAGCTTCTCACTTTCTCAAGACAGGTCAGTGATGTCAATGTGCCTCTACACTCGCCTCTCTGGCACCACCCTATCAGTGTGCACAACCCCCACTCTTGCAATCACGGTTAGTGTATTTGCAGATGATTCCAAAAATTGGAGCTGAATGGACAATGAAGAAGGTTATCACAGAGTACAACACGACTTGATCAGATGGGCCGATGGGGCTGAGGAGTGGCAGGTGGAGTTAATTTCGATTAAATGTAAGTGCTGCATTTTGGAAAGGCAAAATCAGGGCAAGACTTATACACTAAATGGTAAGGGAGTGTTGCTGAACAAAGAGACCTTGGGGTGCAGGTTCATAGCTCCTTGAAAATGGATTCATAGGTAGATAGGATAGTGATGAAAGTAGTTGGTACAAAGTTACAAATCATAAAACACCAGGTTATAGTCCAACTAGGTTTAATTGGAAGCACTAGCTTTCGGAGCACTGCTCCTTCATCAGGTGGTTGGTGTGTTTGTTTTTATTGGTCCAGAGTATTGAGTACAGGAATTGGGAGATCATGTTGTAACATAACATTGGTTCAGCCACCTTTTGAAAATATTGCGTGCAGTTCTGGTCTCCCTGAGATAGGGAGAGTGTTGTGAAACTTGAAAGGGTTCAGAAAAGACTTACAAGGATGTTGCCAGGGTTGTAAGATTTGAGCTATAGGGAGAGGCTAAATAGACTGGGGCTGTTTTCCCTGGAGTGTCAGAGGCTGAGGGGTGACCTTATAGCGGTTTATAAAATCATGAGGGGCATGGATAGGATAAATAGTCTTTTCCCTGGGGTCAGGGAGTCCAGAACTAGAGGGCGTAGATTTAAGGTGAGAGGGGAAAGATATAACAGGGACCCAAGGGACAACATTTTCACACAGAGGGTGGTACGGGTATGGAATGAACTGCCAAAGGAAGTGGTGGAGGCTGGTACAATCGCAACATGTAAAAGGCATCTGGATGGGTATATAAATAGGAATGGTCAAATATTGGGAAATGGGATGCGATCAGTTTGGGATATCTGACATGAACGAGTTGGATCGAAGGGTCTGTTTCTGTGCTGTATGACTCTATGACCTCTTAATTCCAGATTTTATAAATTCAAATTCTACCATCTACCATGGTGGGATTTGAACCCAGGTCCCAGAATTTACCAAAAGAGAAAATGCTGGAAAATCTCAGCAGGTCTGGCAGCATCTGTAAGAGAGAAAAGAGCTGACGTTTTGAGTCTAACTGACCCTTTGTCGAAGCTTTGACAAAGGGTCAGTTAGACTCGAATAGTCAGCTCCTTTCTCTCCTTACAGATGCTGCCAGACCTGCTGAGATTTCCAGCATTTTCTCTTTTAGTTTCAGATTCCAGCATCCGCAATAATTTGCTTTTACCCAGAATCTACCAGCTGCCTCGATTAATGATCTAATGACAATCAGACCATCAACTCTCCTGATACAAACCACAGGGAACTGTCATCCTGCAAGTTTGTGAGGAAGTTTTGTAATTGAGAGAAACCTGAAATCCAGAGATTCCTTTAACGAGAGAGAATCCTGATAACAGATCATAAGGGAACAATAACCACCACCTTCCCAAGGTAGCGCTCCCCCGAAACCGTCATCATTGTCACTGCAGGCCTCCAGCAGATGCTGGACACAGCCCTGAGAATAAACTCAGTCCCTGACCATTCCTCGCTATGGACAAGCTCTGCTCAGGCAGTGAGCCTCACACACTCGCGGCCAACCATTCAAACCGACTGGAACTCAGCTCCAGACCTCACCTTCGGTCAAAAGGCCATGGGATCAGCTCCTCCAACAGGAAAGCCCAACATTTAACACCCAGTGCAGTGCTGAGGGAGTGCCATACTGTCGGAGGGTCAGTGCTGAGGGGAGTGCCGCACTGTCGGAGGGTCAGTGGCTGAGGGGAGAGTGCCGCACTGTCAGAGGGTCAGTGCTGAGGGAGCGCCGCACTGTCAGAGGGTCAGTGCTGAGGGAGCGCCGCACTGTCAGAGGGTCAGTGCTGAGGGAGTGCTGCACTGTCGGAGGGTCAGTGCTGAGGGAGTGCCACACTGTCAGAGGGTCAGTGCTGAGGGAGTGCCGCACTGTCGGAGGGTCAGTGCTGAGGGAGCACGGCATTGTCGGAGGGTCAGTGCTGAGAGAGTGTCGCACTGTCGGACGGTCAGTAGGGAGGGGAGTGCCGCACTGTCGAGGGTCAGTGCTGAGGGAGTGCCCGCACTGTCAGAAGGTCAGTAGGGAGGGAGTGCCGCACTGTTGGAGGGTCAGTGCTGAGGGAGTGCCGCACTGTCGGAGGGTCAGTGCTGAGGGAGTGCTGCACTGTCGGAGGGTCAGTGCTGAGGGAGTGTCGCACTGTTGGAGGGTCAGTGCTGAGGGAGTGTCGCACTGTCGGAGTGTCAGTGCTGAGGGAGTGTCGCACTGTCGGAGTGTCAGTGCTGAGGGAGTGCCCGCACTGTAGGAGGGTCTGTGCTGTGGGGAGTGCCCAATTGTTGGAGGGTCAAGGATCAGTGCTGAGGGAGTGCCGCACTGTCAGAGGGTCAGTGCTGAGGGAGTGTCGCACTGTTGGAGGGTCAGTGCTGAGGGAGTGTCGCACTGTCGGAGTGTCAGTGCTGAGGGAGTGCCGCACTGTCGGAGGGTCCTGTGCTGTGGGAGTGGCCGCACTGTAGGAGGTGTCTGGGGCTTGTGGGGGAGTGCCGACAGGTCAAGGATCAGTGCTGAGGGAGCGCCGCACTGTCAGAGGGTCAGTGCTGAGGGAGTGCTGCACTGTCGGAGGGTCAGTGCTGAGGGAGTGCCACACTGTCAGAGGGTCAGTGCTGAGGGAGTGCCGCACTGTCGGAGGGTCAGTGCTGAGGGAGCACGGCATTGTCGGAGGGTCAGTGCTGAGAGAGTGTCGCACTGTCGGACGGTCAGTAGGGAGGGAGTGCCGCACTGTCGAGGGTCAGTGCTGAGGGAGTGCCGCACTGTCAGAAGGTCAGTAGGGAGGGAGTGCCGCACTGTTGGAGGGTCAGTGCTGAGGGAGTGCCGCACTGTCGGAGGGTCAGTGCTGAGGGAGTGCTGCACTGTCGGAGGGTCAGTGCTGAGGGAGTGTCGCACTGTTGGAGGGTCAGTGCTGAGGGAGTGTCGCACTGTCGGAGTGTCAGTGCTGAGGGAGTGTCGCACTGTCGGAGTGTCAGTGCTGAGGGAGTGCCGCACTGTAGGAGGGTCTGTGCTGTGGGAGTGCCACATTGTTGGAGGGTCAAGGATCAGTGCTGAGGGAGTGCCGCACTGTCGGAGTGTCAGTGCTGAGGGAGTGCCGCACTGTAGGAGGGTCTGTGCTGTGGGAGTGCCACATTGTTAGAGGGTCAAGGATCAGTGCTGAGGGAGTGCCGCATTGTTGGAGGGTCAAGGATCAGTGCTGAGGGAGCACTGCCCTGACAAATATTCATACCTCAATTAATGTCATTAATAATAAGGTATTAAGTTGGTGAAGCTACCAAGCATGACTATTTGCCTGGCAACTGCAAAAGCAGCAAGTGATAGACAGAGCTCAGTGAATGGTGGTGGACCATTAACCAACTCACTGGAGGAGATGTCTCCATAACTATCCCCATCCTCAATGATGGAAGAGCCCAGCACATCAGGGCAAAAGGCCAGGCTGAAGCCTTCGCAGCAATCTTCACCCAGGAGGGCCAAGAGGATGATCCATCTCAGCCAGATACCGGTCTTTAGCCAACTTAATTCACTCCACGTGATATCAAAAAACAGTTGAAGACACTGGATACTGCTAATGCTATGGGCCCTGACAACATTCTGGCAATAATACTGAAGACCTGTACTCCCGAACCTGCTGCGCCCCTCGCCAAGCTGTTCAGTGCAGTTACAACACTGACATCTACTTGATAATGTGGAACATTGCCCAGGTATGTCCTATAAATAAAATGCAAAAACATATCCAACCCAGACAGTTACTGCCCCATCCGTCTACCCTCGATCATCAGTAAAGTGATGGAAGGTGTCATCAACAGTGCTATCAAGATTAGATTCCCTACAGTGTGTAGACAGGCCCTTCAGCCTAATCAGTCCATACCAACCCTCCAAAGAGTAACCCACCCAGTCCCATTTCCCTCTGACTAATGCACCTAACACTATGGGCAATTTAACTTGGCCAATTCGCCTGACCTGCACATCTTTGGATTGTGGGAGGAAGCCAGAGCAAACCCACACAGACACAGGGAGAATGTGCAAAATCCACACAGACAGTCGCCCAAGGCTGGACTTGAAGCCGTGTCCCTGGCGCTGTGAGGCTACAGAGCTAACCACTGAGCCACCGTGCTACACCTGCTCAGTGACGCCCAGTTTGGGTTCCCTGGGGCCACTCTGCTCCTGTCCTCATTACAACCTTGCTTCAAACATGGACAAAAGAGCTGAATTCCAAAAGGGATGGGGGAGGGACAACCCTTTACATCAAGGCTACATTCAACAAACTGGGATCAATGAGTATCAGGGGGCAAACTCTCTGCTGGTTGGAGTCACACCTGGCACAAAGGAAGATAGTTGTTGGAGGTCAGTCATCTCAGCTCCAGGACATTTCTGCAGGAGTTCCTCAGGGTACAGTCCTAGGCCCAGCCATCTTCAAAGCAGCAGATATGTAGGAACACTACCACGTACAAGTCTGTCTGAGCCAGTCACATTGAAAATGGGAGCAGGAGTAGTCCATTTGGCCCTTCGAGCCTGTTCCACCATTCAATATAGTTGTGGCTGATCATCCAACTCAGTCTCTTGTTCCCACTTCTCCCCCATACCTTTCGGTGCCTTTAGCCCGAAGAACTATATCTAACTTCTTCGTCAAAACATTCAGTGTTTTGGCCTCAGCTGCTATCTGTAGCAAAGAATTCCAAAAGCTTCCCACTCTCTGGGTGAAAAAATTAAACTAATTTCAGTCCTCAATGGTTATGACCCCAGTTCTGGACTCACTGGTCGTCATGAACCTCCTGCATTTTCTTTGTCTCGTCCTGTTAGAATTGTATAAATTTTTATGAGATTCCTCCTCATTCTTCTAAACTCCAGTGAATATGATCCTAAATGTTCCAATGTCTCTTCATACATCAGTCCTGCCATCCAAGGAACCAGCCTTGGAAACATTCATTGTTGCCTCACAAGAACATACTTTGTGAGTTAAAGAAACCAAAACTGCACAGAATACTCCAAGACCCTGTACCATGACAGCATGGCATCGCTGCTCCTGTACTCGAACCACTCAGTGTGGAGACTGAGATGCCAATTCCCTCCTTCACCGCCCCCTGCACGCTTACAAGGACACTCAGGTTTCCTAATCTAACACCATTCAGATAATAAGCTGCCAAAGTGGATAATCTCACATTTATCCCCATTATATTTCACATGCCATGCTTTTGCTCACTCACAATGATGGTCACATCAGCATCTCTGCAATTCCTACACAGTTCACTATTCCACCCAGTATTGACTTGGTCTACATACTTGGAGATATTACAATTATTTCCTTTATCTAAATCATTAATATATATTGTGAATAGCTGGGGTTTGAGCACTGATCCTTGTGGTATCCACTGGCTGCCACTTGGAAAAAGACCCATTTGTTTCCTGACTGCTAAACATTTCTCTATTTGTGCACATTGTATATTATACCTGATCTCATCCTGACTTGGAAAGATGTCCCCTCACTGTCACTGGGTCAAAGTCCTGGAACTCCCTCCCTAAGGGCTACAGCAGTTCAAGAAGGCAGTTCACCCCACCTTCTCAAGAGGGGCAACTAGGGATAGGCAATAAATGTTGAGTCCAGCCAATGACACCCACACTCAATGAATGAATAAACATTATAAAGTTATTGCTTTCAGATGAAGTCAGGACGTTGCTGAATGTGAGGAATGTGAGGCAGAGGTTTGGGGGGACAGTGACCTGTTCTAATTGGAATTTGGCCGCTCATTAGAGTTGGGACCACATTTGAGCAAATGTACCACAGTTCACAGTGACAGAGATGTTGGAAGTTCCACGTTTTCTTGGGATCAGTGGAGAACCTGCACAAACAGACCAACTCCTTATCAACGGCTGATAAGATTCGGCTTTTGTAAAGCAAGAGCCAGTGAGGCTGGGACACGGAAACAGGTGAGAGAAACACTGGCTCAACTGCAGCCTGGGGTTTAAGCAAGGTTCACACCTTACCTTTATTCTGCCATTGTGGGTGACAGTGTAACTGGCTCCATTTGCATTTTCTGACCATTCCTAATTCCCCTTGAGAAGTCGGCAGTGAATGATGATCCAGGGGTTAAGTAGAGATACTTACAGTGAATATTTTTAACAGGTTGGGATACTGTAATAATTCCATTTGAAGACGATTATGTTAATGTATGATTAAACAGAATTCCTGGGTGCCTGTGGGGCCCCAGGAGGAGGAGACTAGGGGATAAAGAATCTGGGGACTGTAGATGGTATTCCCAGGGATGGGAGCCTCAGTGGAGGGGTGATGAGTGAGGTCGAATACAGTAGTGAGATATAATTTACACCACTTCCACCCCTCACAATTCCTCATGCATCACACGTGACATCACTTCCGCCCCTCACATCATCGCTGATGCCACATGCTCAGTGACTCCCGCCACCCCTACTGCCATGGTCACCACCACTTCCGCCCCCACCAGCGCCACTCACCTGCATTCTGCTGACACGCCCCCCACAGACCCCACTGTCACTATCCCCACCCCCCAGAACCCCGAGGGAACACTACCCCTGCTCATGACTCCACCCCCATTCCCCCACCATCACACCCACTCCAGTTACAGGTTCCGCCCCCACTCCCAGCTCTACACCCACACCAGATCCCAGCTCCCGGCCCTGCCGAGTTTTCACCATCCCCCCAGACCTCCCCCTCACTGAGGATGAACGATCAGTCCTCAGCAAAGGACTCACCTTCATCCCCCTCCGTCCACGCATCAATGAATTTAATACACGCCGTGATGTCGAACAATTCTTCCGTCGCCTCCGCCTCCGAGCTTACTTTCACAATCAGGACTCCCGCCCACCTTCCGAGGACCCCTTCGCCCACCTCCAACACACTGCATCCACCTGGACACCCCGCGCTGGCCTATTACCTGCCCTCGACCTCTTCATTTCCAACTGCCGCAGGGACATTAACCGCCTCAACCTGTCTACCTCCCTCCCCCACTCCAACCTCTCACCCTCACAACGCGCAGCCCTCCAATCCCTCTGCTCCAATCCCAACTTCACCATCAAGCCAGCGGATAAAGGGGGCGCAGTGGTAGTCTGGCGCACTGACCTCTACACCACTGAAGCCAAACATCAACTCGAGGACACCTCTTCCTACTGCCCCCTCGACCATGACCCCACCCCCCATCACCAAACCATCATCTCCCAGACCATACAGAACCTCATCACCTCAGGAGATCTCCCACCCACAGCTTCCAACCTCATAGTCCGGGAACCCCGCACTGCCCGGTTCTACCTCCTTCCCAAGATCCACAAGCCTGACCACCCGGGCCGACCCATTGTCTCAGCATGCTCCTGCCCCACTGAACTCATCTCTACCTACCTCAACACTGTCTTATCCCCCCTAGTCCAAGAACTCCCCACATACGTTCGAGAAACCACCCACGCCCTCCACCTCCTCCAAGACTTCCGTTTCCCCGGCCCCCAACACCTCATCTTCACCATGGATATCCAATCCCTCTACACCTCCATCCGCCATGACCAGGGCCTCGAAGCCCTCCGTTTTTTCCTCTCCCGACGTCCCCAACAGTACCCTTCCACCGACACTCTCATTCGTTTGGCCGAACTGGTCCTCACCCTTAACAATTTCTCCTTTGAATCCTCCCACTTCCTCCAGACCAAAGGGGTAGCCATGGGCACACATATGGGCCCCAGCTATGCCTGTCTTTTTGTTGGCTATGTAGAGCAGTTGATCTTCCGTAATTACACCGGCACCACTCCCCATCTCTTCCTCCGCGACATTGATGACTGCATTGGCGCCACCTTGTGCTCCTGGGAGGAGGTTGAGCAATTCATCAACTTCACCAACACATTCCACCCTGACCTTAAATTTACCTGGACCATCTCTGACACCTCGCTCCCCTTCCTGGACCTCTCCATCTCCATTAGTGACGACCGACTTGACACTGACATTTTTTACAAACCCACCGACTCCCACAGCTACCTGGATTACACCTCTTCCCACCCTACCTCTTGCAAAAATGCCATCCCGTATTCCCAATTCCTCCGCCTCCACCGGATCTGCTCCCAGAAGGACCAGTTCCACCACAGAACACACCAGATGGCCTCCTTCTTTAGAGACCGCAATTCCCTTCCCACGTGGTTAAAGGTGCCCTCCAATGCATCTCGTCCACATCCCACACCTCCGCCCTCAGACCCCACCCCTCCAACCTTAACAAGGACAGAATGTCCCTGGTGCTCACCTTCCACCCTACCAACCTTCGCATAAACCAAATCATCCGCCGACATTTCCGCCACCTCCAAACAGACCCCACCACCAGGGATATATTTCCCTCCCCACCCCTTTCTGCCTTCCACAAAGACCGTTCCCTCTGTGACTACCTGGTCAGGTCCACACCCCCCTATGACCCACCCTCCAATCCCGGCACTTTCCCCTGCCACCGCAGGAACTGTAAAACCTGCACCCACACCTCCTCCCTCAGCTTTATCCAAGGCCCTAAAGGAGCCTTCCACATCCATCAAAGTTTTACCTGCACATCCACTAATATCATTTATTGTATCCGTTGCTCCCGATGTGGTCTCCTCTACATTGGGGAGACTGGGCGCCTCCTAGCGGAGCGCTTAAGGGAACATCTCCGAGACACCCGCACCAATCAACCAAACCGCCCCGTGGCCCAACATTTCAACTCCCCCTCCCACTCTGCCGAGGACATGGAGGTCCTGGGCCTCCTTCACCGCCGCTCCCTCACCACCAGACGCCTGGAGGAAGAATGTCTTATCTTCCGCCTCGGAACACTTCAACCCCAGGGCATCAATGTGCACTTCAACAGTTTCCTCATTTCCCCTTCCCCCACCTCACCCTAGTGAGGTTGAAGGGCTCAACCTCATCCTGACAGGGTAGAAACAGGCCATTCAGCCCAACAAGCCCACATTGACTCTCCAAAGAGTAACCCACCCAGACCCATTCCCCTACCCTGTTACTCTACATTTACCCTGACTAATGCACCTCAACCTACACATCCCTTAACACTCTGGGACAATTTAGCATGGTCAATTCACCTAACCTGCACATTTTTGGACTGTGGGAGGAAACTGGAGCACCCGGAGGAAACCCACGCAGACACGGGGAGAATGTGCAAACTTCACACAGACAGTCACCCAAGACTGGAATCAAACCTGGGTATCTGGTGCTGTGAGGCAGCAGTGCTAACCTCTGAGCCACCATGCCACCCTAATCCCTGAGAGTTTGAGTTATTTGTCACTTCCTTGGCTCTACTCTGTCCTGAATGGGCTTGACCTGTGGGTTGTTCTTTCAGAAATCTGCATTGTTCTCCTCCAGGCTTTGGTCATCCACTAGTAATGTCTATCATTTACTTATGGGGAGACAATAGCCTAGTGATATTATTGCTGTGCTGTTAATTCAGGGACTCAGGTAATGTCCTGGGGACATGTGTTCGAAACCTGTCAGACTACATGGAACTTGAATTCAATAACAATCTGGAATTAACAGTCTTAATGATCATTCATCAATTGTTGGAAGGAAACTGCCATCCTTCCCTGGTCTGGCCTACATGTGACTCCAGACCCATCACAACATGGTAGACTCATCAGAGATGGGCAATAAATGCTGGTCTAGACGTGTTTCATGAATGTATTAAAAAAGCTTTCCTGCTGCTGCCAGCTGTGAAATCTTTAGGATGTTTGCCTGAACTTTGAGGGCAGTTTGAGGTGGAGGTTTGTGTTTAAATTTGTTACTGAAGTTGGTGTGTTGTACACCAATCAATTGAAGCTTATTTCTCCCCATCAAGCAAGATCTTTTTAAATGTTGACCTGATTGTGCCTACATTTATATAACATTTTCTGTGAGATGTTTGTGAAATTATCTGCAGATTTTCCGATTCTGAGATTGCTTAGTTTTTTTTCCCCTCAAGTATAAAATCTGTGAATTTCTTACTGCGTGCATAATGTTTCCAACAGAGTCAGTGACAGGGAGCAGTGTCTTTGCCTTCATTGCTTCATCACACTGATCGAACATCAGATGCTGCAGGATTTAGGCTCCTTCCTGTTGGTGCTGGGAGGGAGGGAGTGCGGGAAGGATCGATTTTTCTTTTGTGCTAACACAGACTTGGGACTCGCCTGGGACTCACCATCACTGGGTGCTATATAAATTCATCCTCCACCTTCTCAAGTTGATCTCGAGCCTGAGTGCTTGCTGTGAGTAGTTAGAATAAAATAAAAACACAATGTGCTCTTCAGAGAGTCACACCAATCTTGAAACATTAGCTCTGTTTCTCTCTGTCTTCACAAATGCTGCCATTTCTGTTTCTATTTCTGATTTCCAGCATCCACGGTATTCTGCCTTTATTTGAGCGAGTGGCTGGTTAACAATTCAGACCGGTGGGGTGGATGGTCTGTTCTCCAGGAAGTGTGACTGGTGGCCATAATGACAGAGAGAGATGTTCCCTAACATGGCCCAGCAGGTCTTCCCACTCTGCAGCTCTCTCTTGTCTGTCTGTTTGAAAAATGTTAACCTGGAGAACAAACATTCACCAGGAACCACCCTGAAGTTTACTACTTTACATGCACAATGAACAATTAATTAATTCTATGTAAATGCGAAACTATTGCCAGTAAAGTGAAGGGGTTAGCTGTCTCTCTTGGCTACAATTGTATGGACATCAGCGTTTGAGAATCTCCTCCTGGATTTCAACACTTCAACATTCACAGGAATATTTCTCTCCAGTGATTTGATGACTGATAGTTTGCTTTGAATGATAATTAAACAACTTAGAAAGTACACAATATTCTCACTAACAAAGCCAAAAACATAAAGCTGTGAATGAATAACTTTCCTCCAAACAGAGTGCTGACTTTGGGAGTTAAATATGAGTCAGGTCATGTTGTTTTCTGAGATGAATCGAAGATGCTAGGATCAACCATGTTTCTTAAGACAACAGCTTCAATTTTAATCATCCTTGCAGTATCAGGTTTGTGATTTATCAAACTGTGATCATTGATGAGATGCCTGTTTTGGGGGTCACTTTTGTTCCTTACTGAGAATTATGATTGATTAATTGTTATTAATTAACCTGACTCCACCCTGTTCCCATTGCCCATTCTGCATTATCTGCTGGGTAAGAAAATGGGTGTGCAATGCTGAGTGTAAAAAGGGCTGGTGTATAACAGCATGTGTGTAATATGTGGGTGTGTAAGGAGGAAGTGAGTGTGCAATGTACAGGTGTATAACAGACTGTGTGTAATTGGAGCAGGGTATGAATGTGTGAATATATAACCAGGAGAGTGTGTAACAGTGGGGTATAACAGTGAGGTTTTTAACAGGTGGTATGTAACAACTGAGGGTGTAATAGCAGGTGCATAATGAGCTGATGTGTAATGGGAGGTGGTTGACAGGCTTCTGGGTCAGATTATGTTTGAAATGAGAGATGTGTAAAGGGATGATGTAAGAGCTGTAAGGGGTGGATGATTAACAGTAGTTTTGTGACAGTTTCTGTGTAACAGGTGACTGTCTGTTAAGGGATGGTGGGTAATTGGCAATTGTAGAACAGGATAGTCTGTAATGTGCGGGTGAGTAACAGAATGGAGTGTAATGGACATAGAGACATACAAGACAGAAACTGACTCTTCAGTCCAAATCGACCACGTCAACCAAGTTTCCCAAGCTACATTAATTCCACTTGCCTGGGTTTGGCCCATATCCCCCTAAACCTTTCCTAATCATGTACCTGCCCAAATATCTTTTCAATGTTGTAACTGTACCTGCATCTACCACTTCCCCTGGTAGGAGTGTCAGGAGTAAGAGTGATGAACTCCAAGCATAAATCAGTACGAAGTTATGGACACAGTGGAGACATGGATTTCACAGGGGCAGGAGTGGTTGCTGGATGTTCCAGGGTCTAGATCTTGTAAAAAGAAGGGGGGGCGCATAAAAGAGGAGGGGGAATAGCTTTGTTAATTACAGAGTGCATCATAGCTGCAGAAAAGGAGGTTGCTGAGGAGGGTTTGTTTACTGAGTCAGTATGGGTGGGAGTCAGTAACAGGAAAGGAGCAGTCACTTTATTGGGTGTTTTCTATACACCCTCCCCCACCCACCCCCCCCACCCCCCCCACCCCCACCCCCCCCACCTCTTATAGCAGCAGAGAGATGGAAGAACATATTGGATAGCAGATCTTGGAAAGGTGCAGGTGTAACAGAGTTGGTGTTATGGGTGACTTCAACTTTCCCAATATTGATTGGAACCACCTTAGTGCAGATGTCTGGATGGAGCTGATTTTGTCACATGTTTCCACGAAGGATTCCTGGACTCAATATGCAGATAGGCCAACTAGGGAGACGCCAAATTGGATTTGGGGCTAAGCAATGAACCATGCCAGGTGTCAGATCTTTCGGTGGGAGAGCATTTCAGTGACAGTGACCACAACTGCCTCACCTTTACCATAACCATGGAGAGGGATAGGAGCAGACAGTATGGGAAGGTATTTAATTGGGGGAGGGGAAATTATATTGTTATTAGACAGAAGCTGTGGAGCATAAGTTGGGAACAATTGTTCTACCGGAAATGCACAACAGAAATATGGAGGCTGTTTAAGGAGCATTTGTTGCAAGTGTTGGATAACGTTGTCCCAGGCAAGGATTGGGAAGGTGAAGGAGCCTTGGATGATAAAAGAAGAGGAGCTTCTCATTAAGAGGAAGAAGGAAGCTTACTTAAGGTTGAGAAAGAAAGTATCTGGTACAGCTTTAGAGGGTCACAGGGTTGCCAGGAAAGAACTCAAAACTGGACTGAGGAGAGCTTAGAGGGGGCAGGAGAAAGCCATGGAAGGAAGGATTAGGGAAAACTCAAAGGTATTCTGCACTTACATGAGGAATAAGAGAATAATCAGAGAGAGGGTCGGGCTGATCAGAGATCATGGAGGGAATTTGTGTCTGTAGTCTGAAGAGGTAGGGGAGGACCTAAATGAGATTTTTGCTTTAGTATTCACTAGAGAGAGGGACCTTGTTGATCGTGAGAACATGATGGACCAGGTTAATAGGCTTGAACAGATGGATATTAAGGAAGTGGATGTGCTGGAAATTCTGGGCAGCATCAAGATAGATAAATGCCCAGAGCTGGACCAGAAATATCCAAGGTTACTGCGCGAAGTGAGGAATGAAATTGCTGCACCTTTGGCAATGATCTTTGCTTCCTCACTCTCCATGGGAGTAGTATTGGATAATTGGAGAGCGGCGAATGTTGTTCCTCTGTTCAAGAAAGGAAATAGGGAAATCCCTGGGAATTACAGACCAGTCAGTCTTATGTCTGTGGTAAGCAAGGTACTGGAAAAGATTCTGAGAGGTAGGATTTATGACCCTTTGGAAAAACATAGTTTGATTAAAGATAGTCAGCATGGCTTTATGAGGGGCAGGTCATGCCTCACATGTCTTATTGAGTTCTTTGAGGGTGTGACAAGACAAGTTGACGGAGGTCGAGCAGTGGATGTGGTTTATGTGGATTTCAGTAAGGCATTTGATAAGATTCCCCAGAGTAGGCTCATTTAGGAGGTGTGGGATACGGGGAAATCTGGCTGTCTGGATACAGAATTGTCTGGCCAAAAGAAGACAATGAGTGGTGGTGGATGGAAAGTATTCCGCCTGGAGGTTAGTGACCAGTGATGTCCCACAGGTATCTGTTCTTGGATCTCTGCGGTTTGTAGTTTTTAATAATGACTTGGTTGAGGAGGTGGAAGAGTGGAACAGTAAGTTTGCTGATGACGCAAAGGTTGGTGGTGTTGTAGATAGTGTCAAGGTCTATTGCAGGCTACAACAGACATTATGTAATAGAATGTGAGGAGTGCAGATGCTGGGGATCAGAGTGGAGCGTGTGGTGATGGAAAAGCCCAGCTGGTCAGGCAGCATCCCAGGAGCAGGAGAATCGACGTCTTGAGCATAAGCCTTTCCTGATGTTGAAACATTGATTCTCCAGCTCCTTGGCTGCTGCCTGACCTGCTGGGCTTTTCTAGCAACACACTCGACTACAACAAGACATTGACAGGATGAAGAGCTGAGCTGAGAAGTGGCAGACGGAGTTCAACCTGGGTAAATGTGAAGTGATTCATTTTGGAAGGTCGAATTTGAATGCTGAATACAGGGTTAAACGCAGGATTCTTGGAGGAACAGAGGGATCTTAGGGTCCATGTCCATAGATCCCTCAAAATTGCCACCCAAGTTGACAGGGTTGTTAAGAAGGCATATGGTGTATTGGCTTTCATTAGCAGGGGGATTGGGTTGAAGATCCACAAGGTTATGCTGCAGCTCTATAAAACCCTGGTTACATCACACTTAGAATATTGTGTCCCGTTCTGGTGGCCTCATTATAGGGACGATGTAGATGCTTTAGAGAGATTACAGAGAAGATTTACTCGGATGCTACCTGGATTGGAGGGCTTGATAATATGAAGTTAAAAATCACACAACACCAGATTATCGTCAAACAGGTTTAATTGGAAACTAGTGCTTCCAATTAAACATGTTGGACTATAACCTGGTGTTGTGTGATTTTTAACTTCGGACACCCCAGTCCAACACCGGCATCTCCGAATCATGACCATTGTCTTATGGAGAGAGGTTGAGTGAGCACGGGCTTTTCACACTGGAGAGAAGAAGGAAGAGAGGTGACTTGATAGAGGTGTACGAGGTAATGGGAGGATATCCAGAGACTTTTCCCCAGGGCAGAAATGGCTGTCATGTGGGGTCATAATTTTAAGGTCATTGGAGGAAGGTTTAGGTGAGAAGTCAGGGGTAGGTTCTTTACACAGAGAGTAGTGGGTGTGTGGAATGCACTGCCAGCGGTGGGAGTAGAGTCAGAGACATTAGGGACATTAAAGCAATGGCTGGACAAGCACATGGACAGCAGTAAACTGAGGGGTGTGTAGGTTAGATCTTTGATTAAGATAAATGCACTGCACAACATCGTGGGCCGAAGGGCCTGGCCGTGCTGTACTGTTCTATGTTCTATATTCTATACTCTATGTTCTGTGTTCATTCCACTTACGAATGACCCCTCAGATTCCTTTTAAATCTTCTGTTCTCATCTCAAAAATATGTCCTCTCATGTTGAACTCACCTGCCTTCAGGAAAAGACCTTTGCTATTCACCTTAATGTGTCCCTTATGATTTTATAAACCTCTATAAGGTCACCCTTCAACCTCCTACTCTCCAGTGAAAAAAGTCCCAGCGATCCAGCCTCTCCTTATAGCTCAAACTCTCATTCCCAGCAACATCCTGGTCAATCTTTTCTGACTCTCTCCAATTTAATAATATCCTTCCTATAGCAGTATGACTAGAACTGCCCACAGTACTCCAAAAGTGTGCTCATCAATGTCCTGTAATAATCTCAACATAACGTCTCAACTCCTATACTCAATGGTCTGAGTAATGATGGCAAATATGCTAAATGCTTTCTTAACCATCCTGTCTACCTGTGGTGGAACTTTATGTGGAACAAAGACATTGCAGCGCAGAACAGCCCCTTCAGTCCTTGATGTTGCACCACCTCAGCCCCTCTGAAGTCCATCTAACCTGCACTATTCCATGTTTATCCAATGACGGCTAAAATGTTCTTAAACTTGGCGAGTCTACAACTGTTACAGGCAGGTCATTCCATGCCCCTACTACTCTTTGAGTAAAGAAACCATCTCTGACGTCTGTACTGTATCTATCACCCCTCAATTTAAAGCTATGTCCCCTCATGCTAGCCATCACCATCTGAAGAAAAAGGCTCTCACTGTCCACTCTCTCTAATTCTCTGATTATCCTATGTGTCTCAATTAAGTCACTTTTCAACCTTCTTGCTCATGAAAACAGCCTCAAGTCCCTCAGCCTTTCCTTGTAAGACCTTCCCTCCAGACCAGGCAACATCCTCGTAAATCTCCTTTGAACCCTTTCCAAAACTTCCACATCCTTCCTATAATGCAGTGACCAGAACTGTACACAATACTTCAAGTGTGACCACACCAGAGTTTTGTACAGCTGCAGCATGACCTCATCGCTCCAAAACTCAATCCCTCTACCAATAAAAGCTAACACACCATATGCCTTCTTAACAACCCTGTCAACCTGGGTGGCAACTTTCAGGGATCTATGTACATGGACACAGAGATCTCTCTGCACATCTACATTACCAAGAATCTCACCATTAGCCCAGTACTCTGCATTCCTGTTGCTCCTTCCAAAGTGAATCACCTCACACTTTCCACATTAAACTCCATTTGTCACCTCTCAGCCCAGCTCAGCAGCTTAGCTATGTTCCTCTGTAACCTGCAATATCCTTCAGCACTACCCACAACTCCACCAACCTTAGTGCCATCTGCAAATTTACTAACCCATCCTTCTACGCCCTCATTCAGGTCATTTATAAAAATGACAAACAGCAGTGGACCCAAAACAGATCCTTGCAGTACACCGCTAGTAACTCCAGGATGAACATTTCCCATCAACCACCACCCTTTGTCTTCTTTCCGCTCGCCAATTTCTGATTCAAACCACTAAATCATCCTCAATCCCATGCCTCCATATTTTGTGTCGACCATGGGGAACCTTATCAAACCCCTCACTGAAATCCATATACAACACATCAACTGCTTTACCCTCATCCACCTATTTGGTCACCGTCTCAAAGAACTCAATCAGGTTTGTGAGGCACAACCGACCCTTCACAAAACTATGTTGACTATCCCTAATCAATGTGTTCCTTTCTAGATGATTATAAATCTTATCTCTTATACCTTTTTCCAACTCTTTACCCACAACTGAAGTAAGATTCCCTGGTCTCTCATTAAAGGGTTGTCTCTACTCCCCTTCTTGAACAAGGGAACAACATTTGCTATCCTCCAGTCTTCTGGCACTATTCCTGTCAACAGTGATGACACATGTTGTTCCCCTGTACAAGAAGGGTAGTAGGCATATTGTGGGTAACTACAGACCAGTGAGCCTGATGTCGGTGGTGGGAGAGTTGCTGGAGAGGGTACTGAGGGTTAGGATCCATTTATATTTAGAAAAGAATGGACTTATCAGTGATAGGCAACATGGTTTTGTGCAGGGGAGATCGTGCCTTACCAACTTAATAGAGTTCTTCGGGAAAGTGACCAAGTTGATAGATGAAGGAAGGGCTGTTGATGTCATATACATGGCCTTTAGTAAGGTGTTTGATAAGGTTCCCCATGGTAGATTAATGGAGAAAGTGAAGTCACATGGTGTGCAGGGTGTTCTAGCTAGGTGAATAAAGAACTGGTTGAGCAACAGGAGACAGAGAGTAGTAGTTAAAGGGAGTTTCTCACAATGGAGAAAGGTGACCAGTGGTGTTCCACAGGGATCAGTGCTTGGGCCACTGTTGTTTGTAATATACATAAATGATCTGGAAGAGGGCACTGTTGGTCTGATCAGTAAGTTTGCAGATGACATGAAGATTGGTGGACTAGCAGAAAGCATAAGGGACTATCAAAGAATACAGGAGGATATAGATAGACTGGAGAGTTGGGTTGAAAAGTGACAGATGGATTTCAATCCAGACAAATGTGAGGTGATTCATTTAGGCAAGACTAATTCTCGAGTGAATGATACAATGAACGGAAGAGCCTTGGGAAAAGTTGATGGGCAGAGAGATCTGGGAGTACAGGTCCATTGTACCCTGAAGGTTGCTGCTCAGGTGGATAAAGTGGTCAAGAAGGCATATAGTACGCTTGCCTTCATTGGACGGGGTATTGAGTATAACAGCTGGCAGGTCATGTTAAAATTGTACAAGACATTGGTTCGGCTGCATTTAGAATACTGGGTACAGTTCTGGTCGCCACATTACCAAAAGGATGTGGACGCTTTGGAGAGGGTGCAGAGAAGGTTTACGAGGATGTTGCCTGGTATGGAAGGTGCTAGCTATGAAGAGAGGTTGAGTAGGTTAGGATTGTTTTCATTAGAAAAAAGGAGATTGAGGAGGGACCTGATTGAGGTTTACAAAATCATGAAGGGTGTAGACAAGGGGGATAGAGACAAGCTATCCCCCGGGTGAAGGATTCAATAACGAGAGGTCACGCTTTCAAGGTGAGAGGTAGAAAGTTTAAGGGGGATACACATGACAAGTACTTCACACAGAGGGTGGTGGGCGTTTGGAATGCGTTGCCAGCAGAGGTGGTAGAGGCAGGCACAGTAGATTCATTTAAGATGCATCTGGACAGATGCACAGGTAAGTGGAGAAGCGAGGGATAAAGATGCTTAGGAATTGACCGGCAGGTTTAGACAGTGCATTTGGATCGGTTCAGGCTTAGAGGGCTGAAGGGCCTATCCTCGGCTATAACTTTTCTTTATTCTTTGTTCTATAAAGATCAAAGCCAAAGGCTCTGCAATCTCCTCCCTGGCTTCCCAGAGAATCCTGGGATAAATCCCATCCAGCTGAGGGGATTTATCTATTTTCACACTTTCCAGAATTTCTGATACCTCCTCCTTGTGAACCTCAATCCCATCTAGTCTAGTAGCTTGTATCTCGGTATTCTCCTCGATAACATTGTCTTTTTCCAGTATGAATACTGACGAAAAAGACTATGTACCTGAACTCTTAGGTCTCTCTATTCTACAACACTCTCCAGGTATGTCCTGCCCTTGTTGGTTTTGCCAGAATGCAACACCTTGCATTTATCCAAATTAAATTCTTTTTGCCAATCCTCACCTATATTGGCCCAATTGATCAAGTTCTCTTTGTAATCTTAGATAACCTCCTTCACTGTCAACTATATCAGCAATTTTATCATCAACTATATCAGTATCATCTCCAAACTTACTATGTCTCCTAAATTCTCATCCAAATCATTTATATAAATGACAAACAAAAGTGGACCCAACACCGATCTCTGTGAAACAGCACTGGTCACAGGCCTCCAGTCTGAAAAACAACTCTCCACCACCCTCTGTCTCCTAAGTGTCGAGTCAATTTTGTATCCAATTTGCAAGCTCTTCCTGAATCTCATGTGATCTAACTTCACTAATTAGTCTACTATGCAGAACCTCATCAAAGGCTTTTTTAAAATCAATGTCTACTGCTCTGCCCTCATCAATCCTTTTGGTTACGTGCTCAAAAAACTCAAGTCAAGTTTGAGAGAGATGCTTAGTACACAGTTATGTTAACTGTCCCTAATCAGTCCTTGTCTCTCCATGTAAATCCTATCTCTCAGAATCCCCTCCAACAAATTACCCACCTCTGATGTCAGACCCACAGGCCTATTATTCCCAGGCTTCTCCTTACAGTCTTTCCTAACTAAAGGCATAGCAAGTGTGTAAAGGCTGAGTGTGTAAATGGGGGTATGTAATGGGTCACTGTGAGCTGAGTCTGTCAGTTGATTCTGCTGAATGTGGTGGGGAGCTGTTTCTTATCTAATAGGTGGGCGGCGATGGGAAGAAACTGACATGAAGTGGTTTTCCTGAGCTCAGAACTTTCAGAAATTTTCCAACAAAAACACACCACAAAGCTCCCAGCTCCGTGATATCTTCAGGAGCAGATTCAAATGACAACCTCACAATGACAAGCTGTTTGTTGAAGAATTGAGCAACAGATAATTGAGTGCTCTTTGGTATTCCCATCCTCATCCCCTTGTTTCCTACAGATTCCCGAACAAGGCTGGGTGTGGGAGAGCTGCAAGATGACTCTCACAATCACGTCTTCAGAAAAGCCAGCGAATCCCAACATCTGAAAACCAAGGAGCCTTTCAGGTGAGTATTGGGTACCAGTGCACATCTGCAGGGTTCAGGGCCAGGACAGGAATGGCTGAACCCACAATGAACAAAGGTGACTGAAACACTTCCCTCTTTATTCTACAACAACAACGGTGATGAGGTGACCACATAGTCAGTGGTCAATCACTGATCAGCAATTTCTGTTTTGGTCTTTAATGTTATTTGTGGCAAGTCAGTTATAAGACCATAGTTATAGGAGCAGAATTAGGCCACTCAGCCCATTGAGTCTGTTCCAACATTTGATAACGGCTGATACATTTCTCAACCCCATTCTCCTTATAGCCTTTGATCCCCCACTAATCAGGAACCTATCTGTCTCTGTCTTAAATACACTCAATGACTTGGCATCCACAGCCCTCTGTGGTAATAAGGTCCACAGCTTCTCCACCCTCTGGCTGACCAGATTCCTCCTTATCTCAATTCTAAAGGTCATCCCTTCATTCTGAGGCTGTGCCCTTGGGTCCTAGTCTCTCCACCTTGTATCCAGGCCTCCCAGTATTCTGTAAGTTTTGATCAGATCCCACCCCATCCTTCTAAACCCCATCAAGTACAGGCCCAGAGTCTTCAACCTTTCCTCATATGGCAAGCAATTAATTCCTGGGATCATTCTTATAAATCTCCTCTGGACCGTCTCCAACACCAGCACATCATTCCTTCGATATGGGGCCCAAAACTGCTCACGAGATTCCAAATGCAGTCTGCCCAGAGCCTTACACAGCCTCAGCAGTAAATCCCTGCTCTTGTATTCTAGCCATTTTCAAATGAATGCTGAAAATGTGTTGCTGGAAAAGCGCAGCAGGTCAGGCAGCATCCAAGGAGCAGGAGAATCGAGCAGGATTCCTGAAGAAGGGCTCATGCCCGAAACGTTGATTCTCCTGCTCCTTGGATGCTGCCTGACCTGCTGCGCTTTTCCAGCAACACATTTTCAGCTCTGATCTCCAGCATCTGCAGTCCTCACTTTCCCCCCATTTTCAAATGAATGCCAATGTTGTATTTGCCTTTCTAACTGCCAAGTGAACCTGCATGTTAACCTTAATGGAATCCTGAACTAAGACTCCCAAGTCCCTTTGTGCTTCAGATTTTGAAACCTTTCCCCATGTAGAATATAGTCCATGCCTCAGTTCTCCTCACCAAAGTACATGATCTCACACTTTCTCATGTTATACTCCATCTGCCACTTCTTTGCCCACTCTCCTAACCTGTCCAAACCTCCCCGCCTCCCCGCCTCCTCAATGCTACCTGTCCCTTACTTACCTTGTGTCATCTGCAAACTTAGTAACAATGTCCTCAGTTCCTTCATTGTGTAATGTGAGAGTTGTGACCCCTGTGGAACTCCACTAGTCTCTGGCTGCCATCCTGAAAAAGACCCCTATATCCCTACTCTCTGCCATCTACCAGAAACCACTCCTCTATCCACACCAGTACCTTGACCTAACACCACAGACTCCTATCTTATTTAGCAGCCTCCTCTGTGACACCTTACCAAAGTCCATCTGGAAATCCAAATAAATCACTGGCTCGCCTTTGTGTAACTTGTTCATTATCTCCTCAAAGAATTTGAACAGATTTGTCAGGCACAACCTCCCCTTGATGAGGCTGTGCTGACTCAGTCCTGTTTTACCGTGCACTTCCAAGTGCTCTGTAAACCCATCTTTAATTCTGGACTCCAAAATCTTACCATTGACCAAGGTCAGGCTTACTGTCTGAGGGCAGTGAACGGAAAGTGGACAGTCGGTGGATGATCTGTTGATTCTGAGTCAAGAGGACTAAAGAATTACAGCAAAACAGGAGCCGACTGAAGCAGAATCTTCAGGGAGCTTCATGTGAAATCAATCCCTCCAGTCATGTTGGATTAACGCTATCAATGGAATCTGCACTTTCAGAGTTTGTGGTTCTGTTTGAGATGGACCCTAACAGAAAACAGAAACTGACAAAGGAAATCAAGAAAGGAAACAGGTTCTTCCTGTTTCTAAGAATACAGAAACTGAGATTTTGAAATTGAATGATGGGACAGGCTGAAACAGAGACAGAGAGAGCCATTGGATGTTGTTAGTGCAGTTGATGAGTCTCATTACTGGGAGACAGTGATGTGGTGGTAATCCCAAGGCCCAGTGTAATGCAGTGGGGGCGCAGGTTGAAGTGTCTAATATTAGGGCGCATGTGTTCGAAGTGAGAGGTGAAAGTTCAAAGGAGATGTGGGGGCAAATCTTTACACAGAGAGTGGTAGGAGTCTGGTGTACACATCCAGGGATGATAGTGGAGGCAGATACAACAGGGGTATTTAGGGGGCTTTTAAATAAGCACATGAATATGTCAGGAATGGAGGGATATATGAACTATAGACTCACAGACCCAGAGAGATGTACAACATGGAAACAGACCCTTCGGTCCAACTCATCCATGCCAACCAGATATCCCAACCCAATCTAGACCAACCTGCCAGCACCCGGCCCATATCCCTCCAAATCCTTCCTATTCATATACCCATCCAAATGCCTCTTAAATGTTGCAATTGTACCAGCCTTCACCACTTCCTCTGGCAGCTCATTCCATACACGTACCACCCTCTGTGTGAAAACGTTGCCCCTTAGGTCTCTTTTATATCTTTCCCCTCTCACCCTAAACCTATGCCCTCTAGTTCTGGACTCCCCAATCCCAGGGAAAAGACTTTGTCTATTTACCCTATCCATGCCCCTCATAATTTTGTAAACCTCGATAAGGACACCCCTCAGCCTCCGACGCTCCAGGGAAAACAACCCCAGCCTGTTCAGCCTCTCCCTATAGCTCAAATCCTCCAACCCTGGCAACATCCTTGTAAAGCTTTTCTGAACCCTTTCAAGTTCACAACACCTTTCCGATAAGAAGGAGACCAGAATTGCACGCAATATTCCAACAGTGGCCTAACCAATGTCCTGTACAGCCACAACATGACCTCCCAACTCCTGTACTCAATATTCTGACCAATAAAGGAAATCATACCAAACGCCTTCTTCACTATCCTATCTAACTGTGACTCTACTTTCAAGGAGCTATGAACCTGCACTCCAAGGTCTCTTTGTTCAGCAACACTCCCTAGGACCTTACCATTAAGTGTATAAGTCCTGCCAAAATTTCTTTCCCAAAATACAGCACCTCGCATTTATCTGAATTAAACTCCATTTGCCACCTCTCAGCCCATTGGCCCATCTGGTCAAGATCCTGTTGTAATCTGAGGTAACTCTCTTTGCTGTCCACTACACCTCCAATTTTGGTGTCTTCTGCAAACTTACCAACTGTACCTCTTATGCTCGCTCCTAAATCATTTATGTAAAAGACAAAAAGTAGAGAATCCAGCACCGATCCTTGTGGCACTCCACTGGTCACAGGCCTCCAGTCTGAAAAACAACCCTCTACCACCACCCTCTGTCTTCTACCTTTGAGCCAGTTCTATATCCAAATGGCTAGTTCTCCTTGTATTCCGTGAGATCTAACCTTGCTAATCAGTCTCTCATGGGGAACCTTGTCAAATGCCTTACTGAAATCCATATAGATCACATCTACTGCTCTGCCCTCATCAATCCTCTTTTGTTACTTTCTCAAAAAAACTCAATCAAGTTTGTGAGACATGATTTCCCACGCACAAAGCCATGTTGACTATCCAGAATCTGTCCTTGCCTTCCCAACAGGATTCCCTCCAACAACTTGCCCACCACTGAGGTCAGGCTCACTGGTCTATAGTTCCTTGGCTTGTCTTTACTGCCCTTCTTAAACAGTGGCACCACGCTAGCTAACCTCCAGTCTTCCAGCACCTCACCTGTGACTATCGATGATACAAATATTTCAGCAAGAGGCCCAGCAATCACTTTTCTAGCTTCCCACAGAGTTCTAGAGTACACCTGATTAGGTCCTGGGGATTTATCCACCTTTATGCGTTTCAAGACATCCAGCACTTCCTCCTCTGTAATATGGACATTTTATAAGATGTCACCATCTATTTCCCTACAGTCTATATCTTCCATATCCTTTTCTGCAGTAAATACTGATGCAAAATACTCACTTAGTATCTCCCCCCTTTTCTGCGACTCCACACAAAGGCCACCTTGCTGATCTTTGAGGGGTCCTATTCTCTCCCTAGTTACCCTTTTGGCCTTAATATATTTGTAAAACTCTGTGGATTCTCCTTAATTCTATTTGCCAAAGCTATCTCATGTCCCCGTTTTACCCTCCTGATTTCCCTCTTAAGCATACTCCTACTGTCTTTATACTCTAAGGATTCACTCGATCTATCCTATCTATACCTGACATATGCTTCCTTCTTTTTCTGAACCAAACCCTCAATTTCTTTAGTCATCCAGCATTCCCTATACCTACCAGCCTTTCCTTTCACCCTGACAGGAATATACTTTCTTTGAATTCTTGTTATCTCATTTCTGAAGGCTTCCCATTTTCCAGCCGTCCCTTTACCTGCGAACATCTGCCCCCAATCAGTTTTTGAAAGTTCTTGCCTAATACCGTGAAAATTGGCCTTTCTCCAATTTAGAACTTCAACTTTTAGATCTGGTCTACTCTTTTCCATCACTATTTTAAAATGAATAGAATTATGGTCACTGGCCCCAAGGTGCTCCCCCACTGACACCTCAGTCACCTGCCCTGCCTTATTTCCCAAGAGTAGGTCAAGTTTTGCACCTTCTCTAGTAGGTACATCCACATACTGAATCAGAAAATTGTCTTGTACATACTTAACAAATTCCTCTCCATCTAAACCCTTAAAACTATGGTAGTCCCAGTTGATGTTTGGAAAGTTAAAATCCCCTACCATAACCACCCTATTATTCTTACAGATAGCTGAGATCTCATTACAAGTTTGTTCTCAATTTCCCTCTGACTATTGGGGGGTCTATAATACAATCCCAATAAGGTTATCATCCCTTTCTTATTTCTCAGTTCCATCCAAATAACTTCCCTGGATGTATTTCCAGGAATATCTTCCCTTAGCACAGCTGTAATGCTATCCCTTATCAAAAATGCCGCTCCCTCTCCTCTTTTGCCTCCCTTTCTATCCTTCCTGTAGCATTTGTATCCTGGAACATTAAGCTGCCAGTCCTGCCTGTCCCTGAGCCATGTTTCTGTAATTGCTATGATATCCCAGTCCCATGTTCCTAACCATGCCCTGAGTTCATCTGCCTTCCCTGTTAGGCCCCTTGCATTGAAATAAATGCAGTTTAATTTATTAGTCCTACCTTGACCCTGCCTGCCCTGACTGTTTGACTCACTTCTGTTCTCAACTGTACCCGTCTCAGATCGATCTCTTTCCTCACTATCTCCCTGGGTCCCACCCCCCTCCCCCCCACCTTACTAGTTTAAATCCTCCCAAGCAGCTCCAGCAAATTTCCCTGCCAGTATATTCGTCCCCTTCCAATTTAGGTGCAATCCATCATTATTGTACAGGTCACTTCTACCCCAAAAGAGATTCCAATGATCCAAAAATGTGAATCCTTCTCCCATACACCAGCTCCTCAGCCATGCATTCATCTGCTCGTATTCCTGCCCTCACTAGCTCGTAGCACCGGGAGTAATCCAGATATTACTACTCTCGAGGACCTCATTTTAAAATTTCTGCCTAACTCTCTGTAATCTCCCTTCAGAATCTCAACCTTTTCCCTTCCTGTGTCATTGGTTCCAATGTGGACAATGACCTCCTGCTGGCCCATCTTCCCCGTGAGAACATTCTGCACCCTCTCTGAGACATCCTTGATCCTGGCACCAGGGAAGCAACACACCATTCTGCTTTTTCGCTGCTGGCCACAGAAACGTCTGTCTGTACCTCAGACTGGAGAATCCACTGACACAATTGATCTCTTGAAACCCGACGTACCCCTTGTAGCATTAGAGCCAGTCTCAATACCAGAAACTTGGCTGTTTGTGCTACATTCCCCTGAGAATCCATCACCCTCTACATTTTCCAAAACTGCATACCTGTTTGAAATGGCTATATCCACAAAAGACTCCTGTCCTAGGTGCCGACCTCTCTTACCCTTCCTGGAGTGAACCCATCTATGTGACTGTATCTGAGACTTTCCCCCCTTCCTATAACTGCCATCCATCACATACAGTTGCTGTTGCAAATTCCTCATCGCTTCTAACTGACTCTCCAACCAATCCACTCGATCTGATAAGATTCGCAACCAGCAGCATTTAGAACATAGAACATAGAACAATACAGCGCAGTGCAGGCCCTTCGGCCCTCGATGTTGCGCCGATCAAAGCCCACCTAACCTACACTAACCCACTATCCTCCATATACCTATCCAATGCCCGCTTAAATACCCATAAAGAGGGAGAGTCCACTACTGCTACTGGCAGGGCATTCCATGATCTTACGACTCGCTGAGTGAAGAACCTACCCCTAACATCAGTCCTATATCTACCCCCCCTTAATTTAAAGCTATGCCCCCTTGTAATAGCTGACTCCATACGCGGAAAAAGGTTCTCACTGTCAACCCTATCTAACCCCCTAATCATCTTGTACACCTCTATCAAATCACCCCTAAACCTTCTTTTCTCCAAAGAAAACAACCCCAAGTGCCTCAGCCTTTCCTCATAGGATCTTCCTACCATACCAGGCAACATCCTGGTAAACCTCCTCTGCACCCGTTCCAGTGCCTCCACATCCTTCCTATAGTATGGCGACCAAAACTGCACACAATATTCCAGAAGCGGCCGCACCAGAGTCTTATACAACTGCAGCATGACCTCAGGACTCCGGAACTCAATTCCTCTACCAATAAAAGCCAGTACGCCATATGCCTTCTTCACTGCACTATTTACCTGGGTGGCAACTTTCAGAGATTTATGGCAGATATAATCCCGAGTAACCCTTAAACTCTCTTTAAACTCCCACATCTGACAAGATGCACAATTCACTCTACTAAAGGTCATTTTTGCTTCTTCACAATTTAAAGACCCGGAAAATAACACCGTCTTATTCCTCTACAAACACTGCCCCAGTTATGGCATATATTTTAAGTTTAATCAAGGGATATATCTCCAAAAACATATAATCAAGAAAGAACCCATTCTACTCACTATTGCTGCCTTTCTGTAGGTCACACTTAAACCAACAATACACTTATCTGATTCTGTGTTGTGAACTTCACCCAACAGTTCCTCCAAGATTAGTTGTGAATTTCACTGTTTGTTAATTTTCCCAGATGCACTCCGATGTCCAGCGATACACGAATTCAAACAGCAAAGGCAGTATCAGTTTCTCTCTCTCTCTCTCTCTCTCTCTCTCTCCCTCTCTCTCTCTCTCTCTCTCTCCTGCACTGACCTCCCCATGTGCTTCCTTTGTCTGTTCTTCTCCCTTTTAAAACTGCTGTACTTTTGACTCAGGGCAAGCAAAAGGGATTAGTTTAATTTGGCATCATTTTGCCACAACACAGTTGGTCAAAGGGCCTTTTCCTGTGCTGTACTGTTCTATGTTCTCTGTTCAAATTCCACCTGGCAGCTGGGGGAATTTAAATCCAATGAATAAAATCTGGAATTGGAACCTCATCTCAGTGATAGTGACAGTGAAGCAATCATCTGGGGAAGGAACTCCGCTCTCCTTACCTGGTCTGTCCTACATGTGACTCCTGCAATGGGGATGGCCCAACTGCACTCAGAAATGGCTGAGAGAGTGTGTGAGGGCAGCTGACAAAGGCTGGGCTGGCCCACCTGCCCCGTACCCTGAGGGAGCAAAACTCTTGGTAGGTTTACACTGTGCAGACTGAGTTGATCTGGTTCTGCAGACGCTTGGTCATGAGTTCCTGTCTACTCAGGATCAGACTATCCCTAGAAATTGGGGAAGGCATGAGTTTGAAAGGCTTTGTAACTGAATGTTATGAACTGTTTGCTGTGTGGGTGGCTGAGCCAATTCATTTGATCTGATATTTAATATGTGACGTGAAGTTTGTAATCAACCACAATATGCCTGTGAGTTCACATTTAATTTATGTTGATTCTTGGTGTCAGGCACGCATAGTTAGCTAAGGTACTATTTAGGATTTTGTACATTATTTTTAAATAATTTTTTTGTTTATAGCAAAATCTCAAGAAATTGCACCAACTAATTCTGGAATTTGAGCTTTACTGAGGAAAAGACATGACCAACAGCATTTCAACTGCCTGTAACATTCGAGGCAATAAAGCCAAGTGCTGCAGAGGAGGCCTCGAGTAGATTTAGTGTATTTTTGGTGCTACAGACTTAATGGCTTGAAGGGCCTCTTTACTGAATGTTTCTGTGTTCACAACAAACAAGGTACTGACTGTACCCAACCAGATTCTGATTACAACATTCAAAAGAAATTGTTGAACTTTACATGTGATTCTGCAATTGGACAACATTTGCCAGATACTCCTGAGTGTGAGAAGAATTACACTGTCAAGTAGTTTAGTATCTTCAATCAGGCTCACATTGTGGTGAACATGTGTGCCCTGTTCTTTGCAAATAGAAAGAACACATACATTCACTGATCATATGCTCATTCAACAAAATAGATGACAGCCATTCACTGGTTCATTTCACAGGGCAAAGCCCTGCCCAATCAGAGTTGACTTATCTAGATTAAAATTTAACCAAGATGTGGCAGTTAATTGTCAGTTATCATTAATTGGTATGTTCTCCATAGCAATGGGAATCCACTGGCCAACCAATAAACACACGCCTTTCATAAAGTAGAAATGTTATTTCTTGCTAATTGCTGTAATGAGGGCAAGATGAAACCTTCCACAAAATGAGTCTTTTTTAGCATCCCTCAGGCTTTGTAAGATCAAGTCGGCATTTTGCCTGTGTAAGTGTTGATCCATTTTGCCTGTGGGATTATTGATCCATTTTGCCTGTGGGATTATTGATCCATTTTGCCTGTACAAAGTTAAAAATCACACAACACCAGGTTATAGTCCAACACCTGATGAAGGAGCAGTGCTCCAAAAGCTAGTGCTTCCAATTAAACCTGTTGGACTATAACCTGGTGTTGTGTGATTTTTAACTTTGTCCACCCCAGTCCAACACCAGCATCTCCAAATCATTTTGCCTGTGGAATTGTTGATCCACTGAGCTCAGCTTCTTAGCCATACTTCATAAACAGTGTGTTTACAGTTCCCTGTTAGATGATCTTTCTATTCTGTCCAGGTGAGGCAGTCACCTTTTCTCTGTTTACACATCCAGTTATCTTCTGAAGGATGATGCCACGCATGTCCACAAGCTCACTGACAGTCTCCATCAGAAACTTGTTCCCATCACAGAGGAGCTTCGTCTGAAGATGACACTTGACACAGAGAAGCTGCGGCAGTTGATCAGGCATGAGATGCAGGAACTGAGCAGGAAAATTGATCCTCTTGCTGATGAAGTCCACCAGAGGCGCAGTAGAAGCCTCCCAGAATTGCATCAGATGCTGACTCCTTTCACTGAGCAACTCCTCATTGACCCGGTAATTCACAACAGGAGAACACTTTTACGCAAAGTGAGAGCTGATACAAAAACTCAAAGGCAAATCATGGTCTCACTGACTGAAGCAGTGCAGAGTCAGATCGAGGACAACATTGCCAAAGTAAACCAGGGCCTCCCACCCAGTACATCCCTGCTCCAGCTCGATAAAGGAATCCAGAAAATTCTGCGTAAGCTCCTTCCTGACGTTGACAAAGGATTTGCAAGTGTACTCCATCAGGTTGGCACTGTTCCCCAGCACACGGAGAACATCAGTATCCTTGAGTCAAAGATTAATAGCAATGTGGTAAAACTGGCCCCTTATGCTTCAAACAAAACAGGGATTCTGACTGGCAACATGAATGATGCAAATCTGACTTGGCAGATGAAAGATCTCAGCAGAAACCTCGACCAAGTAGCCGAGATTTTCCTGCAGAACACAAACTCCTTCACAGTTAATAAAAAGCTCACAGTCAAACTGAAGAATATGAAAGACAGACTCAGTCCATATGCTGACAGCTTAAAGCAAGCTCTTCAAAACCAGCTTTCAAATATGTCCGAATATATCCGCGATGAAGTGAATAACTTTTGAGAAAGAGAAGGTTGTTCAGTCAAACTGAATTTTGGGAGTGGGGAGTTTTGAAATATGAAGAACTATGTCATTGATTGTAATGATTGTCAACACATTGAATTGTGACAGGAATAACTGTCAACATCATTTGATAAAGATTTTAGAGTGCACTGTTGTTTACTCATGGGCTTTTTAAAGAACTTTAGAATTTATAATGTTTCATTGTGTTTTCACTCCTTAGAAATAATCTTCATTAAATATCAAGCTTCTTTATTGCTCCTCATAGTATCCAACTCTTCAATTGTGATGATGGCAGTTCCTTTGGAAGCCTGTTTTACTAAGTACATACTCCTGTCTCCCTTCCTTATTTAGCTGTTTCTGATTTCCATGTCTCCTTGTTGCACACACACACAATCTCTCACACACACAAACACACCTCACCCAAACCCTCTTTGCTCCTGGAGATCTGGTTCTGGCATCTAACCCAGTCAGTGGCCAGCTCTGTCCTTGTTCACAAACAGTAGGCATCAGTGCCATCACCTGAGGAAAGTCCAGCAACTCCCAGCTCCTTCAATTGCTCATCCCAGATCACATCATATTCCACATCACAATCCTAGATCACACCATAATTCCAGATCACAATATGACCCCAGATTGCAACACAACCCTCGATTAAAACATGATCCCAGATGATGAGGACAATCCATTTGATGTGGTCCACCTGGTCTTCAGCAAGGCCTTTGGTAAGGTCCCACATGGGAGACTGATAGTGAAGGTGGGAGCCCATAGGATTGAAGGAAGTTTAGCTAGTTGGATGCAGAATTAGCTGAGTGACAGGAAGCAGAGGGTGATGGATGAAGGATGTTTTTGTGACTGGAAGCATGTATCCAGTGGGATTCTGTGGGGATCAGTGTTGGACCCTTGCTGTCTGTGGCATATATAAGTGATTTAGATTTGAAGGCCAGAAGATGTTCAATTGATAAGTTTGTGGATAATATGAAAACTGGTGGAGTGGAAAATAGTGAGGAGGTTAGCCCGAGATTGCAGGAGAATATAGGTGGGCTGCTCAGTAACAAATGGGACTCACTCTGGTATGTGTGAGGTGATGTTCAAGGGCAGGGCAACAAACAAAGTAAATGAATAAACGATGAACAGTTAGAACCCTGGGAAGCACTGAGGATTAAAAGGACTTTGGTGTGCAGGTCTATTGGTCCCTTAAGGCAGTGGGACGGGTAGAAACAAAATCTGGTTAAGAAGTCAGATGGGATACTTGCCTTTATTACCTGAGACATGTACTTTAAGAGCAGGGAGGTGATGCTGGAACTGTATAAAATGCTGGTTAGACTATAGCTAGAGGATTGTGTGTAGTTCTGAAATTCACATTATAGGAAGGATGTGATTGCACTGGAGAGGGTACAGAGGAGATTTACAAGGATGTTGCCTGGCCTGGAGTGATTCAGTTATAGAGAGAGATTGGCTCGACTAGGCCTGTTTTCATTGGAGCAGGAGAATCTGAGAGGGGACTTGACTGAGATGGATTAGTGGTGCTGGAAGAGCACAGCAGTTCAGGCAGGATCCAACGAGCAGCGAAATCAACGTTTCGGGCAAAAGCCCTTCATCAGGAATAAAGGCAGTGAGCCTGAAGCGTGGAGAGATAAGCTAGAGGATTTCGCTGCTCGTTGGATGCTGCCTGAACTGCTGTGCTCTTCCAGCACCACTAATCCAGTATTTGGTTTTCAGCATCTGCAGTCATTGTTTTTACCTTAACTGAGATGGATAAGATTGTGAACACATAGACCCTGTGGATAGATGGGAAGAAATCTCCCTGCTCCTTTGGTGGAAGGATCAATGACCAAGGAGCATGGATTTAAGGTAAAGGGGCAAGGGGTTTTGACAGTGATAGGAATCTGGAACTCACTGCCTGTGAGTATGGGAGAGACAGAAACCCTGAGAACAGTGAAGAAGAATTTCTGAGACAGTTGGGGACAGAGGTGAGGGTAGTGGCCATCACTCAGGAGAAGGTGCTGGGGAAGCTGAAAGGTCTGAAGGTGGATAAACTATCAGACCCAGGTTGACTACACCACAGTTCAGAAGGAGATGTGAACCTTGCAATGTCAGGGGTATGGTCCAAGTGCTGGGAAATAGGACTGGAACAGTTAGCTGGAGACTCAATGGGCTGTGACTCCACAATCCCAGCCGACATGTCTCATTCTGAAACAGCACCCCTGGTCAGATATCCAGTCTGTAACCCACATGAGTTAATGAATAACTGGGCCAATCAGGAGGTCATAGAGTCATAGAGATGTACAGCAGGGAACCAGACCCTTCGGTCTAACCCGTCCATGCTGACCAGATATTCCAACCCAATCTAGTCCCACCTGCCAGCAAGGGAGGAGGGGAAATCAACAAATGAAAAAGGTCAGAATAAGAAAGTAAGATTCGATGAAAAAAATTCAAATGAAGCGAAAACATAGAACACTACACCCAGGGAATGAAAATAAATGAAAAGGAAAATGAAACGAAACAGTTTTTAGAAATCAGGTGAAGAAACGAGGAATTAGAACAGAGAGGAACCCAGTGAAAGATGGCGCCTGAAGATGGGCAACTTTATCATTGGTTGTGCCTGGTGCAGGCAGCTGATGGAAGAGCATCACAATGGCATTGAGGAGGCGGACCCAGAGATGAGGGATATGTCTCTGATGTTGGGGGCCCTGGCAGTGAGGCAGTGATGGATGAGAATCAGCCCAGAGGCGAAAGCTGGTGCCTGAAGAGTGACAACTTCAACATTATTTGGGTCTGGTGTAGACGGTGGGAAAGGGGTGGAGCAGGGATAGGGGTGCAGGCAGCATTGACGATGAGCTAACTCAGGACTGATAACTCTACTTAAGCTTCATCTTTCCGTTTTTTTTCTTATTCTTAAACTATTCAAAATGGGGCCAGATCATGATGATAGTGGAAAAGCTTTTCACTGTATTTTAATGTTTTTCTCACGGTAAAATATACATCTCAATAAAATCATTCAAATGTTCATATCCTTCAGACAAAACATAGCACAGGTTCAACATGCCCTCAGCACTGACCCTCCGACAGTGCGGCACTCCCTCGGCACTGACCCTCCGACAGTGCGGCACTCCCTCGGCACTGACCCTTCGACAGTGCAGCACTCCCTCAGCACTGACCCTCCGACAGTGCGGCACTCCCTCAGCACTGACCCTCCGACAGTGCGGCACTCCCTCGGCACTGACCCTCCGACAGTGCGGCACTCCCTCGGCACTGACCCTTCGACAGTGCAGCACTCCCTCAGCACTGACCCTCCAACTGTGCGGCACTCCCTCAGCACTGACCCTCCAACTGTGCGGCACTCCCTCAGCACTGACCCTCCGACAGTGCGGCACTCCCTCAGCACTGACCCTCCAACTGTGCGACACTCCCTCAGCACTGACCCTCTGACAGTGTGGCACTCCCTCAGTACTGACTCACCGACCACATGTAAATGAAGACAGTTTTAGTATGGAAGGGCAAAATGTGTCAGGACAGGCTTGGAGGGCCGAAGGGCCAGTTCCTGTGCTGTATTGATTTTTGTTTGTTCATTGGACATCCTGCTATTCCCGGTATTAGTCCAGTGAGCCTCTGTTCCACTGTCTCTGTGGTAAATTTTTCCTTTCTTAGGTAGAGCTTGCCTCCTGAGTCAGCAGCCTCCATTTTTGCAGCAGGTGCAGAGGGAGCGAGGAGCGGGGGCTGTCGAGAAGGTAACTTATTCATATAAAGCTTATCTCGTGAATAGGCGGAGCACATCCTGAGCAGGGGCGGACATGGGACTGCTAGGTAAGTGAGGCTTTATATTTGGATGGTGCTTTACCTGAAACACTACTCAGGTAGTGTCTCCCACCCATCCTCCTCCTCTAACCAAAAAAGAAAGTTCTATGGCCCGGATTGGTAAGGGAACTTGTTTTTTTTTCATTAGGCTCTTTGATAATTCAGAATATTGGGACTGGAGGTTCAGGCAGTTGAATGTTCCCCGGCAGAATGTCTGCGGGATGTGCATCCAACTCCAGCTCCTTGAAAACCACATTAGGGAAATGGAGCTGGAACTGAATGAACTTGGGATCATTCGGGATGTGGAGGGGGTTATTGAGAGGAGTTACATGGAGGTAGTCACTCCTTAGGTACAAAACAATGGTAGATGGGTTACCATCAGGGGATGGAAAGGGAACCAGCAGGCAGTGTAGGGATCCCCTGTGGCTGTTCCCCTCAACAGCAAGTATATCATTTTGGATACGGTTGGGGGGATGACTTACCAGGGGTGAGCCATGTGATACAGGTTTCTTGTACAGAGTCTGTCCCTGCTGCTCAGAAGGAAAGGGGAAGAGGAGCAGAACATTAGTCATTGGGGACTCCATAGTTAGGGGGACAGATAGGAGATTCTGTGGGAATGCGAGAGACTCCCGGTTGGTGTGTTGCCTCCCAGTAGCCAGGGTTTTTGATGTCACCGATCATGTTTTTGGGATCCTTAAGGGGGAGGGGGACCAGCCCCAAGTCATGGTCCACATAGGCACCAACGACATAGGTAGGAAGAGAGATGGGGATTTAAGGCAGAAATTCAGGTAGCTAGGATGGAAGCTTAGAGCTAGGACGAACAGAGTTGTTATCTCTGGTTTGTTGCCCGTGCCATGTGAAGCGAGGTGAGGAACAGGGAGACAGAGGAGTTGAACATGTGGCTACAGGGATGGTGCAAGAGGAAGGGTTTTGGATTCCTGGATAATTGGGGCTCATTCTGGGGAAGGTGGGACCTCTACAAACAGGATGGTCTACAACTGAACCAGAGGGGAACCAATATCCTGGGGGGTAAATTTGCGAATGCCTTTCAGGAGGATTGAACCTCATTCGGAGGGGGATGGGAACCTGAATTGTAGAGGAGGTTGACGGTAGTGAGGTCAGAAATAAAGTTTCTAGGTCGGAAGAGTGTACCAGCAAGCAGAAAGTTGGTTTGAAATGTGTCTACTTCATCCGGAATAAGATGGGTGAGCTTTCTTCATGGGTTGGTACCTGGGACTTTGGTACCTGTGGCCATTTCAGAGACATGGACGGAGCAGGGACAGGAATGGTTGTTGCAGGTTCTGGGATTTAGATGTTTCAGTAAGAACAGAGAAGATGGTAAAAGATGTGTGGCATTGTTAGTCAAGGACAGTATTACGGTGGCAGAAAGGACGTTTGAGGACTCGTCTATTGACATAGTATAGGCTGAGGTTAGAAACAGGAACAGAGAGGTCATCCTGTTGGGAGTTTTCTATAGGCCTCTGAGTAGTTCCAGAGATGTAGAGGAAAGGATTACAAAGATGATTCTCAATAGGAGCGAGAGTGACAGGGTAGTTGTTGTGGGGCTTTAACTTTCCAAATATTGACTGGGAATACTATAGTTTGAGTACTTTAGATGGGTCAGTTTTTGTCCAATGTCTGCAGGAGGGTTTCCTGACACAGTATGTAGACAGGCCAACAAGGGGTAAGGCCATATTGGATTTGGTGCTGGGTAATGAACCCGGCCAGGTGTTAGATTGGAGGGAGGTGAGCACTTTGGTGATAGTGACCACCAGTGATGAAAAGGGATAGGTATATACTGCAGGCCAAGAGTTATAGCTGAGGGAAAGGCAATTACGATGCGATTAGGCAAGATTTAGGATGCATAGGATGGGGAAGGAAACTGCAGGGGGTGGGCACAATTGAAATGTGGAGCTTGTTCAAGGAACAGCTACTGTGTGTACTTGATAAGTATGCACCAGTCAGGCAGGGAGGAAGTGGTTGAGTTTACTAAAGAAATTGAATCTCTTGTCAAGAGGAAGAAGGCGGCTTATGTTAGGATAATATGTGAAGTCTTAGTTAGGGCGCTTGTGAGTTACAGGTCAGCCAGGAAAGACCTAAAGAGAGAGCTAAGAAAAGCCAGGAGGGGACATAAGAAGTTGTTGGCGGATAGGATCAAGGAAAACCCTAAAGCTTTCTGTAGGTATATCAGGATTAAAAGATTGACTGGAGTAAGGTTAGGTAAAAACAATAACTGCAGATGCTGGAAACCAGATTCTGGATTAGTGGTGCTGGAAGAGCACAGCAGTTCAGGCAGCATCCAACGAGCAGCGAAATCGACGTTTCGGGCAAGAGCCCTTCATCAGGAATAAAGGCAGTGAGCCTGAAGCGTGGAGAGATAAACTAGAGGAGGGTGGGGGTGGGGAGAGAGTAGCATAGTGTACAATGGGTGAGTGGGGGAGGAGATGAAGGTGATAGGTCAGGGAGGAGAGGGTGGAGTGGATAGGTGGAAAAGGAGCTAGGCAGGTCGGACAAGCCCGGACAAGTCATGGGGACAGTGCTGAGCTGGAAGTTTGGAACTAGGGTGAGGTGGGGGAAGGGGAAATGAGGAAGCTGTTGAAGTCCACATTGATGCCCTGGGGTTGAAGTGTTCCGAGTTGGAAGATGAGGCGTTCTTCCTCCAGGCGTCTGGTGGTGAGGGAGACGCGGTGAAGGAGGCCCAGGACCTCCATGTCCTCGGCAGAGTGGGAGGGGGAGTTGAAATGTTAGGCCACGGGGCGGTTTGGTTGATTGGTGCGGGTGTCTCGGAGATGTTCCCTAAAGCGCTCTGCTTGGAGGCGCCCAGTCTCCCCAATGTAGAGGGGACCGCATCGGGAGCAACGGATACAATAAATGATATTAGTGGATGTGCAGGTGAAACTTTGATGGATGTGGAAGGCTCCTTTAGGGCCTTGGATAGAGGTGAGGGAGGAGTAAGATTAGGGCCTGTCAAGGGCAGTAGTGGGGAGTTCTGCGTGGAGTCTGAAAAGATATGAGAGGCACTAAATGAATATTTTTCATCAGTATTCACACAGCAAAATGACAATGCTATCAAGAAGAATACTGAGAACAGACTGTTACATTAGACAGGATTGAGGTTCACAAGGAGGAGGTGTCAACAATTCTGGAAAGTGTGAAAATAGATATGTCCCCTGGGCTGGATGGGATTTATCCTCGGATTCTCTGGGAAGCCAGGGAGGAGATTGCAGAGCCTTTGGCTTTGATCTTTACATTGTCATTGTTTACAGGAATAGTGCCAGAAGACTGGAGGATAGCAAATGTTGTTCCCTTGTTCAAGAAGGGGCATAGAGACAACCCTGGGAATTATAGACCAGTGAGCCTTACTTTGGTTGTGGGAAAAGTGTTGGAAAAGGTTATAATTCCCTTTATAATCATCTAGAAAGGAATAATTTGATTAGGGATAGTCAGCACGGTTTTGTGAAGAGTAGGTCGTGCCTCACAAACCTTATTGTTTTCTTTGAGAAGGTGACAAAACAGGTGGATGAAAGTAAAGTGGTAGATGTGGTGTACAGAGGAACCTCAATTATCCGCATACCAATTATCCAAAAATCGCATTATCCGAAGGAGATCTCGAGGTCTTGATAGAAACATTACATCAAAGACATGGTTCTAACACTGATCGCGCCTTTTGTTTACAGTGATTAAACAGGCACTGTCTTCAAACGACTGACCTCCCGCCCTCTCTCTCTCCCTACACTTTCCCTGAAGTTATACAGAGGGGTGGACTCTAACATCCCCTCCCTCAGATAATCTCTCCAACATTGTCCTGTAAAGAGCAAAGGTGGAACCTGTCAAAAGGTTTTTGTAAAATGTGTGCGGCTGTGTGTGTGTTTGTGCTATTTGGAAACAAAGGCAACAGCAGCATCAGTCTTGTTGTTGGTATGCAGTCCAGCTGCCCTGGAGAGGGGGCGGTATTGGACGGGGTTGGGGGAGCAGGGACGGGATTGGATACAGTTGGGGCGGAGGCGGGGTTGGATGGGTTTGGGGCAGGGGCGGGATTGGATGGGTTGGGGTGGGTGTGGGGTTGGATGGATTGGGGCGGGGGTGGGGTTGGATATGTTTGGGTGTGGGGGTGGGGTTGGATGGGTTGGGGGCAGGTGTAGTGTTGGAATGGTTGGGGGTGGGCGGGGTTGGATGGGTTGGGGGGCGGGAACATTGTTGGATATGGTTCAGGTGGGGGCGGGGTTGAATGGGTTTGGGGGGATGTGGGCGGGGTTGGATATGGTTGGGGGGTGGGGGTGGGGTTGGATGGGTTGGGGTGGGGGTGGGGTTGGATGGGTTGGGGTGGGGGTGGGGTTGGATATAGTTGAGGCAGGGGCGGGTTTGGATGGGTTGGGGTGGGGCAGGATTGGATGGGTTGGGGCGACGAGGTTGGATGGGCTGGGGTGGAGGCGGGGTTGGATGGGTTTGGGGCAGGGGCGGGGTTGGATATGGTTGGGGGGTGGGGGTTGGGTTGGATGGGTTGGGGTGGGGGTGGGGTTGGATATGGTTGGGGCAGGAGCGGGTTTGGATGGGTTGGGGTGGGGCGGGGTTCGATGGGTTGGGGGGACGAGGTTGGATGGGCTGGGGTGGAGGCGGGGTTGGATGGGTTGGTGAGCAGGGGCGGGGTTGTATGGGTTGAGGCGGGGGTGGGGTTGTATGGGTTTGGGGGGTTGGGGCGGGGTTGGATGGGATGGGGTGGGGGGCGCGGTTGGATGTGGTTGGGGGCACAGGTAGGGTTGGAAGGTTAGGGGCGGGATTGATGGGTTGGGATGGGGGCAGGGTTAGATGTGTGTTGGGGCGGGGGCATGGTTGGATGGGTTGGGGCAGGGCGGGGTTGGAAATGTTTGGGGTCAGGGCGGGGTTGGATGGATTGGGGGCGGGGTTGGATATGGTTGGGGCTTGGATGGGGTTGGATGGGTTGCGGGTGGGGTGTGGTTGGATATGGTTGGGGTGGCAGCGGGGTTGGATATGGTTGGGGGCCGGGGCGGGGGCGGGGTTGGATGGGTTGGAGTGGGGCAGGGTTGGATGGGTTTGGGGGTCGAGGGCAGGGTCGGATGGGTTGGGGTGTGGGCGGGGTCGGGGTCGGATGGTTTGGGGCGGCGGTGGGGTTGGATGGGTTGGGGGGGCGAGGGCGGGGTTGGATGGGTTGCGGTTTGGATGGCTTTAGATGGGTTGGTGGGTGGGGGCGGGGTTGGATATGTTGGGGTGTGGGCGGGGTTCGATGGGTTGGTGGGCAGAGGCAGGGTTGGATGGGTTAGGGCAGGGTTGGATAGAATTGGGGAGTGGGGGCAGGGTTGGATGGGTTGGGGGGTGTGAGCGGGGTTGGATGGGTTTGGGGGTTGGGGCAGGGTTGGATGGGTTGGTGGGCGGAGGCGGGGTTGGATGGGATTGGGGAGTGGGGGCAGGGTTGGATGGGTTGGGGCGGGGTTGGATGGGATTGGGGAGTGGGGGCAGGGTTGGATGGGTTTGGGGGTGAGGGCGGGGTTGGATGGGTTGGGGGCAGGTGTGGTGTTGGAATGGTTGGGGTTGTGGGTGGGGTTGGATGGGTTGGGGGGGCGAGGACATGGTTAGATATGGTTCAGGTGGGGGCGGGACTGAATGGGTTTGGGGAGATGTGGGCGGGGTTGGATATGGTTGGAGTGGGGGCGGGGTTAGATGGGTTGGGGGCAGGGCGGGGTTGGATGGGTTTGGGGGCGCGGGCAGGGTTGGATGGGTTGGGGTGGGTGTGGGGTTAGATGGGTTGGGGCAGGGGCAGGGTTGGATGGGTTTCGGGGTCGGGACGGGGTTGGATGGGTTCGGGGGTGGGGTCACAGTTGGATGGGTTTGGGGAGGACGCGGAGTTGGATATGGTTGGGGCGGTGGCAGGGTTGGATGGGTTTGGGGGTGGGGGCGGGGTTGGATATGGTTGGGTTGGGGGCGGGGCTGGGTTGGATGAGATGGGGCGGAGGCGCATTGGATATGGTTGAGGCAGGGGCGGGGTTGGATGGGTTTGGGGGCGGTGGCGGGGTTGGATGTGGTTGGGGCGGGGCGTGGTTGGAGGGGTTTGGGGTGGGGGCATGATTGGATATGGTTGGGGTGGGGGCGGGGTTGGATGTGTTTGGGGTGGGGCGGGGTTGGATGCTTTTGGGGCAGGGGCGGGGTTGGATATGGTTGGAGCGGAGGTGGGTTGGATGGGTTGGGGTGGAGGCGGAGTTGGATATGGTTGGGGCGGGGGCGGGGTTGGAAGGGTTTGGGGTGGGGGCGGGGTTGGAGGCAGAGGCAGAGTTGGATATGGTTGAGCCTGGGGCGGGGGCGAGGTTGGATGGGTTTGGGGGCGGGGGTGGGATTGGATGTGTTGGGGGGTGGGGGCGGGGTTGGATGGATTGGGGGCGGGGGCGCGGTTGGATGGGTTGTGGGGGTGGGGTCAGGTTGGATGGGTTTGGGGCGGGGACAGGGTTGGATGGGTTGGGGTGGGGGCGGGGATGGTTGAGGAGGGGGTGGGGTTGGGGCCGGGGTTGGGGCCGGGGTTGGATATGGTTGGGGTGGGGGTGGGGTTGGATGGGTTGGGGTAGGTGCGGGGTTAGATGGGTTTGGGGTGGGGGTGGCATGGATGGGTTTGGGGGTCGGGGCAGGGGTGGAATTGAATGGGTTTGGGGTGGGGGCGGGGTTGGATGGGTTTGGGGTGGGGCGGGGGCAGTATCTGGTTGGGGGCAGGGGCACGGTTGGATGGGTTTGAAACGTGGGTGGGTATAGATATGGTTGGGGTGGAGGCGGGGAGCAGAGTTGGATGGGTTTGGGGCGGAGGCAGAGTTGGATATCGTTGGGGTGGGGGTTTGGTTGGAAGGGTTTGGGGTGGGGACGGGGTTGGATGGGTTGGGGCAGAGACAGAGTTGGATATGGTTGAGCCTGGGGCGGGGCAGAGGTTGGATGGATTTGGGGGCGGGGTTGGATATGGTTGGGACGGGGGCAAGGTTGGATGGGTTTGGGGGGCAGGGGCGGGTTGGATATGGTTGGGACGAGGGCAGGGTTGGATGGATTTGGGGGGCGGGGCGGGGCGGGGTTGGATGGGTTTGGGGCGTGGGGGCAGGGTTGGATGATTTGGGGGCGGGGACAGGGTTGGATGGATTGGGGCAGGGGCAGGGTTTGATATGGTTGGGGCGGGGGCAGGGTTGTATGGTTTGGGGGTGCGGTGTTGGATAGGTTGTGGGCGGGGGTGGGGTTGGATGGGTTGGGATGGGGGCGGGATTGGATGGGTTGTGGCAGGGGCGGGGGCGGGGTTGGATGTGTTTGTTGCGGGGGCGGGGGCGGGGTTGGATAGGTTTGGGGCGGAGGTGGAGTTGGATATGGTTGGGCAGGGCGGGAGCGGGGTTGGATGGGTTTTGGGGCGGGGCAGGGATGAATATGGTTGGGGAGGGGGCGTGGTTGGATGGGTTTGGGACGGGAACGTGATTGGATATGGTTAGGGCGGGGGCAGGGTTGGATGGGTTTGGGGGCGTGGGCGGGGTTGGATGGGTTTGGGGTGGGAGAGGAGTTGGATATGGTTGGGGCAAGGGCGGGGGTGGGGTTGAATGGGTTTGGGGCGGGGATGGGGTTGGATATGGGTGGGACGGGGCGGGGGTGGATGGGTTTGGGGCGGGGGCTATGATGGATGGGTTGGGGTGGGGGCAGGGTTGGATATGGTTGGGGTGTGGGTGGGGTTGGATGGGTTTGGGGCGGGGGCGTGGTTGGATATGGTTGGGGGGGCAAGGGCGTGGTTGGATGGGTTGGGGGCGGGTGGCGGGGTTGAATGGGTTTTGGGGTGGGGTCAGTGTTGGATGGGTTGGGGGCAGGGGCGGATTTGGATGGGTTGGGGTGAGGGCGAGGTTGAATGGATTGGGGGCGGGGGCGGGGTTGGATGGGTTGGGGGTGGGGCGGGGTTGGATGGATTGGGGGCAGGGATGTGGTTGGATGGGTTGTGGGCGTGGGGGCAGGGTTGGATGGGTTTGGGGTGGGGGCGGGGTTGGATAGGTTGGGGTGGGGGCTGGGGTTGGATATGGTTCGGGCGGGGGGGTTGGGTGGGTTGGGTTGGGGGCATGGTTGGATAGGTTGGGGGCTGGGCGGGGCTGGATATGGTTCGGCGGGGGCGGGGGCGTGGGCGGGGGCAGGGGCAGGGTTGGATGAGTTCGGGGGCCGGGGAGGGGGTGGGGTTGGATGAGTTGGGGGGCGGGGGTGGGTTTGGATGGGTCTGGGGCTAGGGGTGCTGTTGGATGGGTTTGGGGGCAAGGGGGTGATGTTGGAGGGGTTGGGGCGGGGGCGGGGGCAGGGGCGGGGTTGGATGTGTTGGGTCAGGAGCGTTGTTGGATGGGTTGGGGTGGATGTGGGGTTGGATGGGTTGGGGTTGGGTGCGGGGTTGAATGGGTTTGGTAGGCAGTGGCGTGGTTGGATGGCTTGCGGTGGGGGCGGGGTTGGATGGGTTGGGGGTGGGGGTGGGGTTGGATATGGTTGGGGTGGGGGTGAGGTTGGAGGTGTTGGGAGCGGGGGCGGGGGCGGGGTCAGGGTTGGATGGGTTGGGGGGTGTGGTTGGATGTGTTTGAGGGGGTGGAGGTGCTGTTGGATGGGTTTGGGGGTGTTGATATTGGAGGGGGGTGTGGCGGAGGCGGGGTTGGATGGGTTTGGGACGGGGCAGAGTTGGATGGGTTGGGGGAGGATGGATTGGATGGGTTGGATGGGTTGGGGCGGGGGCGGGTTTGGATATGGTTGGGGCAGGGGTGGGGTTGAATGGGTTTGGGGACGGGGCAGGATTGGATGGGTTGGGGTGGGTGTGGCGTTAGATGGGTCGGGGCGGGGTCAGGAGTGGGGTTATATGGGTTTGGGGTTCGGGGTGGAGGCGGGGTTGGATGGGTTTGGGGTGAGGGCGGGGTTGGATGGGTTGGAGGCAGAGGCAGAGTTGGATATGGTTGAGCCTGGGGCGGGGGCGAGGTTGGATGGGTTTGGGGGCGGGGGTGGGATTGGATGTGTTGGGGGGTGGGGGCGGGGTTGGATGGATTGGGGGCGGGGGCGCGGTTGGATGGGTTGTGGGGGTGGGGTCAGGTTGGATGGGTTTGGGGCGGGGACGGGGTTGGATGGGTTGGGGTGGGGGCGGGGATGGTTGAGGAGGGGGTGGGGTTGGGGCCGGGGTTGGGGCCGGGGTTGGATATGGTTGGGGTGGGGGTGGGGTTGGATGGGTTGGGGTAGGTGCGGGGTTAGATGGGTTTGGGGTGGGGGTGGCATGGATGGGTTTGGGGGTCGGGGCAGGGGTGGAATTGAATGGGTTTGGGGTGGGGGCGGGGTTGGATGGGTTTGGGGTGGGGCGGGGGCAGTATCTGGTTGGGGGCAGGGGCACGGTTGGATGGGTTTGGGGAGGACCCGGAGTTGGATATGGTTGGGGCAGTGGCGGGGTTGGATGGGTTTGAGACGTGGGTGGGGTTAGATATGGTTGGGGTGGAGGCGGGAGCAGAGTTGGATGGGTTTGGGGCGGAGGCAGAGTTGGATATCGTTGGGGTGGGGGTTTGGTTGGAAGGGTTTGGGGTGGGGACGGGGTTGGATGGGTTGGGGCAGAGACAGAGTTGGATATGGTTGAGCCTGGGGCGGGGCAGAGGTTGGATGGATTTGGGGGCGGGGTTGGATATGGTTGGGACGGGGGCAAGGTTGGATGGGTTTGGGGGGCAGGGGCGGGTTGGATATGGTTGGGACAAGGGCAGGGTTGGATGGATTTGGGGGGCGGGGCGGGGCGGGGTTGGATGGGTTGGGATGGGGGCGGGATTGGATGGGTTGTGGCAGGGGCGGGGGCGGGGTTGGATGTGTTTGTTGCGGGGGCGGGGGCGGGGTTGGATAGGTTTGGGGCGGAGGTGGAGTTGGATATGGTTGGGCAGGGCGGGAGCGGGGTTGGATGGGTTTTGGGGCGGGGCAGGGATGAATATGGTTGGGGAGGGGGCGTGGTTGGATGGGTTTGGGACGGGAACGTGATTGGATATGGTTAGGGCGGGGGGCAGGGTTGGATGGGTTTGGGGGCGTGGGCGGGGTTGGATGGGTTTGGGGTGGGAGAGGAGTTGGATATGGTTGGGGCAAGGGCGGGGGTGGGGTTGAATGGGTTTGGGGCGGGGATGGGGTTGGATATGGGTGGGACGGGGCGGGGGTGGATGGGTTTGGGGCGGAGTCAAGATTGGATATGGTTGGGGCGGTGTTGGGGTTGGATGGGTTTGGGGCAGGGGAGTGGTTGGATCTGGTTGGGGCAAGGGCGGGGTTGGATGGGTTGGGGGAAGAGGCGGGGTTTGATATGGTTGGGGTGGGGGCAGGGTTGAATGGTTTGGTGGCAGGGTTGGATGTGTTGGGGACGGGGGTAGGGTTGGATGTGTTTGAGGTGGGGCGGGGTTGGATGGGTTTGGGGCAGGGGCGGGGTTGGATATGGTTGGGACAGGGGCGGGGTTGGATGGGTTGGGGTGGAGGTGGAATTGGATATGGTTGGGGCAGGGTGGGGGCGGGGTTGGATGGGTTTTGGGGCGGGGCAGGGATGGATATGGTTGGGGAGGGGGCATGGTTGGATGGGTTTGGGATGGGGGCGTGATTGGATATGGTTGGGGCGGGGGCAGGGTTGGATAGGTTTGGGGCTCGGGTGTGGTTGGATGAGTTTGGGGTGGGGCGGGGTTGGATATGGTTGAGGCAAGGGCGGGGGTGGGGTTGAATGGGTTTGGGGCGGTGCGGGGTTGGATATGGTTGGGACGGGTCGGGGCTGGATGGGTTTGGGGCGGGGTCAGGATTGGATATGGTTGGGGCTGGGTTGGGGTTGGATGGGTTTGGGGCGGGGGCGTGGTTGGATATGGTTGGGGCAAGGGCGTGGTTGGATGGGTTTGGGGGCGGGGCGGGGTTGGATGGGTTGGGGTGGGGGTGGGGTTGGATGTGGTTGGGAGCGGTGGCGGGGTTGGATATGGTTGGGACGGGTCGGGGCTGGATGGGTTTGGGGCGGGGTCAGGATTGGATATGGTTGGGGCTGGGTTGGGGTTGGATGGGTTTGGGGCGGGGGGCGTGGTTGGATATGGTTGGGGCAAGGGCGTGGTTGGATGGGTTGGGAGCGGTGGCAGGGTTGGATATGGTTGGGGGCGGTGGCGGGGTTGAATGGGTTTTGGGGTGGCGGGGTGGGGATGGATATGGTTGGCGCGGGGCGAGGTTGGATGGGTTTGGGGGGTGGGGTTGGATATGTTTGGGGCGGGGGCGGGGTTGGATGGGCTGGGGAGGGGGCGCGGTTTGATATGGTTGGGGCGGGGGCGGGGTTGGATGAGTTGGGGCGGGGGCTATGATGGATGGGTTGGGGTGGGGGCAGGGTTGGATATGGTTGGGGTGTGGGTGGGGTTGGATGGGTTGGGGAGGGGGCAGGGGCGGGGTTGGATATGGTTGGGGGAGCAGGGGTGGGGTTGGATGAGTTGGGGTGGGGGCGAGATTGGATGGTTTTGGGGCGGGGCGGGGTTGGATGGGTTTGGGGGTGGGGGCAGTGTTGGATGGGTTGGGGGCAGGGGCGGATTTGGATGGGTTGGGGTGAGGGCGAGGTTGAATGGATTGGGGGCGGGGGCGGGGTTGGATGGGTTGGGGGTGGGGCGGGGTTGGATGGATTGGGGGCAGGGATGTGGTTGGATGGGTTGTGGGCGTGGGGGCAGGGTTGGATGGGTTTGGGGTGGGGGCGGGGTTGGATAGGTTGGGGTGGGGGCTGGGGTTGGATATGGTTCGGGCGGGGGGGGTTGGGTGGGTTGGGTTGGGGGCATGGTTGGATAGGTTGGGGGCTGGGCGGGGCTGGATATGGTTCGGCGGGGGCGGGGGCGTGGGCGGGGGCAGGGGCAGGGTTGGATGAGTTCGGGGGCCGGGGAGGGGGTGGGGTTGGATGAGTTGGGGGGCGGGGGTGGGTTTGGATGGGTCTGGGGCTAGGGGTGCTGTTGGATGGGTTTGGGGGCAAGGGGGTGATGTTGGAGGGATTGGGGCGGGGGCGGGGGCGGGGGCGGGGTTGGATGTGTTGGGTCAGGAGCGTTGTTGGATGGGTTGGGGTGGATGTGGGGTTGGATGGGTTGGGGTTGGGTGCGGGGTTGAATGGGTTTGGTAGGCAGTGGCGTGGTTGGATGGCTTGCGGTGGGGGCGGGGTTGGATGGGTTGGGGGTGGGGGTGGGGTTGGATATGGTTGGGGTGGGGGTGAGGTTGGAGGGGTTGGGAGCGGGGGCGGGGGCGGGGTCAGGGTTGGATGGGTTGGGGGGTGTGGTTGGATGTGTTTGAGGGGGTGGAGGTGCTGTTGGATGGGTTTGGGGGTGTTGATATTGGAGGGGGTGTGGCGGAGGCGGGGTTGGATGGGTTTGGGGCGGGGCAGAGTTGGATGGGTTGGGGGAGGATGGATTGGATGGGTTGGATGGGTTGGGGCGGGGGCGGGTTTGGATATGGTTGGGGCAGGGGTGGGGTTGAATGGGTTTGGGGACGGGGCAGGATTGGATGGGTTGGGGTGGGTGTGGCGTTAGATGGGTCGGGGCGGGGTCAGGAGTGGGGTTATATGGGTTTGGGGTTCGGGGTGGAGGCGGGGTTGGATGGGTTTGGGGTGAGGGCGGGGTTGGATGGGTTTGGGTGGGTGGGGCGGGGGAGGGGTTGGATGGGTTTGGGGTGGGGGCAGGATTGGATATGGTTGGGGTGTGGGCGGGGTTGGATGGGTTGGGGAGGCGGAGGCGGAGGGGGAGGGGGCGGGGGCGGGGCTGGATAAGGTTGGGGGAGCGGGGGGGGTTGGATGAGTTGGGGTGGGGGCGAGATTGGATGGTTTTGGGGTGGGGCGGGGTTGGATGGGTTGGTGGGCGGGGGCGGGGTTGGCTGGGTTGGGGCAGGAATGGGGTTGTATGGGTTTGGGGGTGGGGGCAGTGTTGGATGGGTTGGGGGCAGGGGCGTGTTTGGATGGGTTGGGGTGAGGGCGAGGTTGGATGGATTGGGGGAGGGGTGGGGTTGGATGGGTTGGTGAGGCGGGGGCGGGGTTGGATGGGTTGGGGGTGGGGCGGGGTTGGATGGATTGGGGGCAGGGACGTGGTTGGATGGGTTGCAGGCGTGGGGGCATGGTTGAATGGGTTTGGGGCGGGGGCGGGGTTGGATAGGTTGGGGTGGGGGCGGGGTTGGATATGGTTCGGGCGGGGGGGTTGGGTGGATTGGGTTGGGGGCATGGTTGGATAGGTTGGGGGCTGGGCGGGGCTGGATATGGTTCGGCGGGGGGCGTGGGCGGGGGCAGGGGCAGGGTTGGATGGGTTTGGGAGCCGGGGCGGAAGTGGGGTTGGATGGGTTGGGGGGCAGGGGCGGGTTTGGATGGGCCTGGGGCTGGGGGTGCTGTTGGATGGGTTTGGGGGCACGGGGGTGATGTTGGAGGTGTTGGGGTGGGGGCAGGGTTGGATGGGTTTGGGGCGGGGTGGGGTTGGATGTTTGGGGCGGGGGCAGGGTTGGATGGGTTGGGGTTGGGGTTGGGGGCGGGGTTGTATGGGTTTGGCAGGCAGTGGCGGGGTTGGATGGCTAGCGGTGGGGGCGGGGTTGGATGGGTTGGGGGTGGGGATGGGGTTGGATATGGTTGGGGCTGGGGAGAGGTTGGAGGGGTTGGGAGCAGGGGCGGGGTCGGGGTTGGATGGGTTGGGGGGTGTAGTTGGATGTGTTTGAGGGGGTGGAGGTGCTGTTGGATGGGTTTGAGGGTGTTGATATTGGAGGGGGTGGGGTGGAGGCGGGGTTGGATGGGTTTGGGGGCGGGGCAGGGTTGGATGGGTTGGGGTGGGTGTGGGGTTAGATGGGTTGGGGCGGGGGCAGGGGTGGGGTTATATGGGTTGGGGTTTGGGGTGGAGTCGGGGTTGGATGGGTTTGGGGCGGGGGAGGGGTTGGATGGGTTTGGGGCGGGGGAGGGGTTGGATGGGTTTGGGGCGGGGACGGGGTTGAATGGGTTGGGGTCAGGGCGGGGTTGGATATGGTTGGGGTGGGGGTGGGGTTGGATGGGTTGCAGGTGGGGGCGGGGTTGGATATGGCTGGGGTAGGGGTGGGGTTGGATGGGTTGGGGCGGGCGCAGTTTTGGATGGGTTGGGGTGGGGGCGTGGTTGGATATGGTTGGGATAGGGGCGGGGTTGGATGGGTTGGGGGTGGGGGCGGGCTTGAATGAGTTTGGGGGCAGGGGCAGGGTTGGATGGGTTAGGGGTTGGGGCGGGGTTGGATAGGTTTGGGGGGTGGGGGTGGTTTTGGAGGGGGGTGGGGTTGCAAGGGTGGAGTTGGATGGGTTTATGGGGGGTGGGCGGTGTGGGCTGTGTTGGGAGGGGGGGTGCCTTGCGTGCTGGGTGCTGCTGCAGTGTCCTGCACGGGGAGCAGTCTTTAAAAACACCAAGCCCCAGAGGAAAGGCATTTAATCAATTCAGAGCTGGAAAATGTGTTGCTGGAAAAGTGCAGCAGGTCAGGCAGCATCCAAGGAGCAGGAGAATCGACGTTTCGGGCACAAGCCCTTCTTCAGGAATGAGGAGGGTGTGCCAAGCAGGCTAAGATAAAAGGTAGGGAGGAGGGACTTGGGGGAGGGGCGTTGGGAATACGATAGGTGGAAGGAGGTTAAGGTGAGGGTGATAGGCCGGAGTGGGGGTGGGGGCGGAGAGGTCGGGAAGAAGATTGCAGGTCAAGAAGGTGGTGCTGAGTCCGAGGGTTGGGACTGAGAAAAGGTGGGGGGAGCGGAAATGAGAAAGCTGGAGAAATCTGCATTCATCCCTTGTGGTTGGAGGGTTCCTAGGCAGAAGATGAGTGGCTCTTCCTCCAGGTGTCATGTTGCCATGGTCTGGTGGAGTGGGAGGGGGAGTTAGTGTTCAACTACGGGGCGGTTGGGTTGGTTGGTGCGGGTGTCCCAGAGGTGTTCTCTGAAACGTTCCGCAAGTAGGCGGCCTGTCTCCCCAATATAGAGGAGGCCACATCGGGTGCAGCAGATGCAGTAAATGATGTATGTGGAGGTGCAGGTGAATTTGTGGCGGATATGGAAGGATCCCTTGGGGCCTTGGAGGGAAGTAAGGGGGGAGGTGTGGGCGCAAATTTTGCATTTCTTGCGGTTGCAGGGGAAGGTGCCGGGAGTGGAGGTTGGGTTGGTGGGGGGTGTGGATCTGACGAGGAAGTCGCGGAGGGAGTGGTCTTTCTGGAACGCTGATAGGGGTGAGGAGGGAAATATATCCTTGGTGGTGGGGTCTGTTTGGATAGTCAATTATCCGAACAAAATAGCGCCCGCCCATCTCATTCGGATGATCGAGGTTCCCCTGTATGTGGATGTCAGTAAGGCGTTTGATAAGGTTCCCCACAGTAGGCTATTGCACAAAGTATGGAGGCATGGGATTGAGGGTGAGTTAGCGGTTTGGATCAGGAATTAGCTAGCTGAAAGACAACGGAGTGGTGGTTGATGGGAAATGTTCATCCTGGAGTTTGATTACTTGTGGTGTACTGCAAGAATCTGGTTTGGGGCCACTGCTGTTTTGTCATTTTTATAAATGACCTGGATAAGGACATAGAAGGATGGGTTAGTAAATTTGCGGATGACATTAACGTCGGTAGAGTTGTGAATAGTGCTGAAGGATATTGCATGTTACAAAGGATCATAGATAGACTGCAGAGCTGGGCTAAGAGATGGCAAATGGAGTTTAATGTGGAAAAGTGTGAGGTGATTCACTTTGGAAGGAGTAACAGAAATGCAGAGTACTGGGCCTAATGGTAAGATTCTTGGCAGTGTGGATGAGCAGAGAGATCTCGGTGTCCCATGTGCGTAGATTCCTGAAAATTGACACCCAGGTTGATGGGGTTGTTAAGAAGGCATATAGTGTGTTAGCTTTTTATTAATCGAGGGATTGAGTTTCGGAACCATGAGGTCAAGCTGCAGCTTTACAAAACTCTGGTGCGGGCTGCAGTTTGTGTATTATGTACAGTTCTGGTCACCACGTTGTAGGAAACATGTGGAATCATTGGAAAGGTTCAGAGGAGATTTACTATGATCTTGCCTGGTATGGAGGGAAGGTCTTATGGGGAAAGGCTGAGGGACTTGAGGCTGTTTTCGTTAGAGAGAAGAAGGTTAAGAGGTGACTTAATAGAGACATACAAGATGATCAAAGGATTAGATAAGGTGGACAGTGAGAGCCTCTTTCCTTGGATGGTGATGACTAACATGAGGGGACACAGCTTTAAATTGATGGGTGATAGATATAGGATAGGTGGTTTCTTTAATCAGAGAGTTGTAGGGGCATAGACCTGACAACTTTAAGGGCATTTAAATGGTCATTGGATAAATATATGGATAGTAATGAAATAGTGTACGTTCAATGGACTTCAGATCAGTTTCCCAGCATCATCAAGAACTGAAAGGCCTGTACTGTGCTGTATCGTTCTATGTTCTGTACACATGTATGTCATGCCCACACCTGCAGATGAAGTCAGAGGTTGATGGTGGTTTTATTGAGAAGGTTTGGAGTGGCAGGTAGTTTGGGAGGAGTAGTTGAGGGATAGATGGTGTTGGTGAGGGAGGTGGGTTGAGAGGGGATTGACTGAGTGAGGCTTATGGAGAGGGGGCTGAGAGGATTGGATAGTTTGACACTTTGCTGCTGAGAGGTTATGGAGCTGGAAACTGACTGGAAAATCATCACTCAAAATCCAGTTCCTAGTCAGCCACCCTTTAAGTTTTCATCACATGAGATAGATACAGGGGACACAGGAGAAGCAGTGTTATCATTGACCAGATACACTGCAGAAATTCACCAAAAATCCTCAAACAGCACCTTACAAACCCACAACTTCTTCCATTCAGAAGGACAAGGGCAGCAGATACATGGGAACACCATCCCCTGGAAGATCCCCCTCCAGGCCACTCACCATCCTGACTTGGAAGTATATGAGTGTTCCTTCACTGTCACTGGGTCAAAATCCTGGAACTCCACTCCCCAAGGTCATTGTAGGTCTATCTACAGCACATGGACTGTAGCAGTTCAAGATGGAAGCTCAACCTCACCTTCTCAAGGGGCAACTAGAGATGGGGCAATAAATGCTAACCACCAGCAATACCCATGCATACTGAATGAAAAATGGCTAGTGGGATACTGAAACTGTCCAGTGTGGGTCACGGTGGGATACCGAAACTGTCCAGTGTGGGTCATGGTGGGATACCGAAACTGTCCAGTGTGGGTCACGGTGGGATACTGAAATTGTCCAGTGTGGGTCACGGTGGGATACCGAAACTGTCCAGTGTGGGTCACGGTGGGATACTGAAATTGTCCAGTGTGGGTCACGGTGGGATACCGAAAACTGTCCAGTGTGGGTCACGGTGGGATACCGAAACTGTCCAGTGTGGGTCCTGTGCTATTGTTCCTTGTGTCTCCCAACAGGAAAGAGCTGTGACTGAACTCATAGGGATCACCAGGTGAAATTCCAAAGTCAGGAACTTTGCTGATGGATAAATAGTCTTCCAAAAAAAGATATTTATTAATTTGAACTTCACAAGGAACGGAAACATGAAAATATTATCAATACCGAAGTAATTTCAAGACATTTCATCCATAATTTAACATGCCATTAGTGGCTTAAATACATGATAATATTTATAATCAAACAGTTCTCTGTCCTCCAACAAGGTTCTGCATTCCTGATACACAGTCTGATGGAATAACTTTCCATTTCTCAATCAGTTCTCCTTGTTCTGACGGAATTTGTCCCATAAAGCTGAAAGTCGGATTTTGAAGATCCTGATGAATTTCTGCGTATGGTGCGAGTCTCTCTTGCATCTCCTGGACATTCTGACTGATTATTTGATGCAGCTCCTCTGAATAGGGGGTGATGTTCTGGTGGAACTCTTCAATGTTCTGGTTAATGATGCTGTTGAGATCTTCAATGTATGGAGCCAGATTTTGGTTCATGCTTCCCAAGTTCTCATTGAGTTTCACTTTCAGTTCTGCAATGTAAGGGACTAGCCTTTGCTTCAGAACTTCCACATTCTCATCCAGCTTTGTCTGCAGCTCCTCAGCATAAGGTGCAACCCTCTGAGTCATTTCACTGATCTGTTGGTTCATCTTGTTCTGGATATCACTGGCGTAAGGACTCAGGCTATCACGGAGCTCCTGCACTTTCTCATCTAGCTGACTGCGGAATTCCCTCGCATTTACACTCACCTTCTGCTTGAGATGATTAACATTGTCCTGAATCTCCATCTGGAACTGCTCAGCGTAGGGAGTGAGAACACCCCTCAGGTTTTCAGCATTCTCGCTCAGTTTGTCCTGAAGAGCTTTGGTGTAGGGAGCCAGTGTCTGGCGAAGTTCCTCAGCATTATTCCTCAGCTGCTGTTGGAGTTGCTCATTGTAAGGTGTCAGCTTACGGTGGAATTCTGCAAGGTTTCTACTCAGGCTCTGGTGGACTCCATCAGCAAAAGGAGCAAGTTTCCTGCTCAGGTCCTGCAGCTCGTGCCTGATCGTCTGCCGAAGTTTCTCACTGTCAAATGTCACCTTCAGATGCAGCTCGTCTGTGAGGGGAGCCAGTTTCTGGTGGAGATTCTCAGTGTAGTCTTGGACAGTCTCCACATTATCCTTTAGGAAATCACTGGAAAAGATAGAGACATTTTGAACACATTTTGTTGGATTTGCTCCTGCCTATTTCAAGAGGGAATACTGACCAAGTGCAATTCTCTGACAGCTATTACACAGGAGTAAGGATGTTACACTGAACTATCTTGTGGAAGACAGAGTACAATTCCTACATCCTTCAATCCTTCCCTTGCTGTTAGCATCAACAATCAAGAGGGGACAGACATAAGATTGGGCAATGTGGCCTCCTCTGTGTATGGGACTCAAAAAGGATATTCATACTGGGCACATAACGTGACACGAAGCAGAGGAAACCGGAGATATACAAATCTTTAACAGAGTTCTGGTGTTAGGGTGGATTTCAAACATTTGGGTTATTTGTCAAAGATATTGGTTCAAGTGTAACAAATAGTTGATCAGAACAGTATTCCAAATAACTTGTTAACCACTTTTTATCGACAATATCTTATTTATTGGCTGTCCTTAAGGATGTATGAACTTGCACACTAAGCAACCTGATCCTCTTCTACTTCCTAGGGTTCTACTATTCAATGTGCTCCCCCTACCTTGTTAGTCCTCTCACAATCCATCACCTGACACTTTTAATTAAATTATTAGATTAAATTCCATTCACCATTGTTCAACCCACATGACCAACCAATCTATAATCTCATTCCTGATTGGTTAGAAATCCTCACTCTAATTGCTCCCAAGATTCAAGTAAAATGTGTTTGCATCAGCCTCCAGCTGTCTTGACAATGCTACCAAACATGCTTTCTTGAAATGTCGATTCTCCTGATCCTTTGATGCTACCTGACCTGCTGTGCTTTTCCAGCAACACATTTTTAATGCTACCAAACATTCCAAACTCACCGGAGCTGATCGCTGATTTCTGAGCCCTGGATCTGGTCAATATTGTCCTTGGCATTGTTGGTCAACTGACTGATGTAGTCCCAGAAAGCATCTTGGACCTCATCTCCGTGGACCTGAACCTGGGAGCCTAGGGGAGGAAGGAAACAACAATTAAAATGAGAGTGTTTCTTGGTTATTCGAGAGACAATAGCTTGTGAAAGAGTAACCTCAATGCAGCCTGACTACTGCTCGTTCATCACTGACTGCACAAATAAACAGGTCATTGTGTTAAACCATTATTTTTAACTACTTAAGACAAGATTAAAATGAATCCAAATAAACAGGTGATGCAAGTTTGCCCTCAACAACCAACAACTCTGGGGGTTACCATTAACCAGAAACTGGACTAGACCAGTCATGTAGACACAGTGGCGGCAACAGCAAGTCAGAGGTAGGAATATTACAGCAAGTAACTCATCTCCTGACTCCCCAAAGCCTGCCCATTGGGATACAAGACTGGAGTGTGATGGAATAGTCCCTACTTGCCGGGATGAGTGCAGCTCCAACAACACTCCAGAAGCTTGACATCCTTTCAGGAGAAAGCAGTGAGGTTTTCCACATGAAACTGAAGCAGTTAGTGGACTATTCAGCACTTCGATCTTCCTCTGCCAGCCAGTTAGATCACCGTGTCTGTGTTTTGTAATCCTCATTTCTATCTATCCTGATAAATTTTGATTCCTTTGCTACCAAGAATCTATCATCTCTGCCTTTAAAAATGTTCAGTGACACTGCTTCCATAGCCTTCTGAAGGAACAGAACTCTCTGAGAAATAATATTTCTCCTCCCCTGTCTTGAAAAAGCAAATCTTAATTTTTATTCAGTGCTGCCTAATTCTGGACTCACTCACATAAAGAAACAGGCTTTCCATGCCCAATTCGCCAAGACCATTCAAGATCTAATATACAAGACAAGTTACTCCACACACTTTTCTAAATTCCAATGGAAATAATCCCAGCCTGTCCAACTTATCCTCAAGAGCCAACCCACTCATTCCCAGGTATCAATCATGTATACTTCCTCTGAATTGTCTCCCAATGTATTTACATCCTTGTTTAAAAAAAGGCGAGACCAAAACTACACTGTATTTGAGATGTGGTCCCCATCAATGCCCTGTATAAGCATAACGTCCTCACTTTTATGTTCAATTCTTCCTGTAATAAAGAACAGCATTCCACTGGCCTCCTTGATTACGTGCTGTATCTGCAAACTAGCACTAGAATAACTAGATTCCTCTGCACCTCCCAATCTGCAGTCCTTTTCTATTTAAGCAATATTTTACTTTATTATTCTTTCTGTAATTCTACATTCTTCCACATCTGCCAGGTGTTTACCCACTGACTGAAACCTAACCGTATCCCAGTCTGCACTATCCTGATGTCTTCTACACAACATACTCTCTGACCTATCTGTGTGTCAGCTATGAATCAATTTAGAATGCCTCTGCTTCCCTCTAATCTCAGTCAATGATATAAATTGTAAAAGTCTGAGACGCAGCACAGACCCCAGTGACAGACAGAAAAACCCTATAGCACAAAATATTCCAAACACAGCAGAAAATATAAAATATTTACCTAACACCAAGAAAGCAGTTAGAAGTACAAGGATCACTCTGGGAAACATCCTGGATTTCGTGCAAATTAATTACAATTTCTGTTCTTCTTTACAGCTGCTCTGTGAAAAGACAAATATCAGAGTTAGGCTGAGGTTTAAATCTTTAAGTGCCATTTATTGCTTCCAGGAAGCAACTTTGCTCCCGTGAACAATCTCCTTCATATGTTTGCAGCACAATCTGAGTGTTATTAACTACATACAAACCGCAACATTATTTACAAACACAGTATTCTCATCATTTGTCAGCACTGACCATTGGTTGATGCATGTACTGTACTACCTGACACAGATACATCTGCTGAGCCATTGTCCCTGTTTAAACCCCAGGCTGCAGTGTTGAGAATAGCAGCTGCTTGAGCAAGTGTTTCTCTCACCTGCTTCTACTGATCCGAGAGCTCCGTGTCCCAGTCTCACCGGCACTTGCTCTATATAAGCCGAATCTTATCAGCCGTTGATAAGGAGTTGGTCTGTTTGTGCAGGTTCTCCACTGATCCCAAGAAAACGTGGAACTTCCAACATCTCTGTCACTGTGAACTGTGGTACATTTGCTCAAATGTGATCCCAACTCTAATGAGCGGCCAAATTCCAATTCGGATTAATTTTTTAGAGCAAAGGTCATAATTTAATAACACGTGTAGTGTCAAGAGACAGATGATAAAGGGCTTCATAGAGAAAACACTGAGAAACTGTTTCAGTTGCAGGATGGTCAGTAACCAGAGGGGCACAGAGTGAGGGGATCTGGGAAAGCATGGCGGAGTGGTTAGTGGGGTGCAGTTTACAGCTAGTGACTATGATCTGGGGACTCTAAGAAGCTGAAAATGAGGTGGAAGCAGATTCAATGGGAACTTCCAAAAGGGGAAATGGATAAGTATTTGAGGATAGAACTGTGAAGGCCCTGAGCAAAGAGCTGAGGCCATGGGAGACAGGGTGTGGATGAACTTTCAGTGAGTTAGACATAATGGGCCAAATGGTCACATTTTGCATCAAGCGTTTTTGAGATAAGGTCCCTTAGCACCTAAACAAACAACATCTTATAAACCGACTGAAACTTCAGTGTAGCCCACCAGATACTGTCCTCAGAGATACTTCCCACAGTGTTTCCTGCTACATTAAAGACACTTCAGCAGCTGAGAGATCTTTGGGACATTTTGAGGTGATAAACAGCCTGTCTGATCATTGTGTGTTGTATTAAATATTGAGAGAGGCTGGAGCAGGTGGGTGAACATGACCTGCTGCTTCTATTGGAAAATGAATAGTCTTGCTTCCCAAGGCTGGCTGATTCGGGTACAGGTTATGTTTCAGGCTGTGGATTTCTGGTGGCTGTTTGCAGCAGCAATTAGTATCTGTCCAGGCCACTAGGAGCTGAGAACCACATTCCCAGAGGATGTGGAATACCCTCAGGAACCAGTCAATGCCTCTCTCACTCACATACTTACTCATTTATTTTATCTCTCTATCTATCTCTTTTACTTTTTCTTTCTCTCTATCACTCTCTCTTTCTCTCCATCTACATATTTCTGTCTGTCTTTCTGTTTCTCTCTCTCTCTCTCTATATATATATATATATATATATATATTTCTGATGGAGTGGTAATGTCACTAAACCAGGAACCCAGAAGCCCAGGCTAATGCTCTGGGTCACAGAGTCAGTCCCACCATAGCAGTTGCTGAAATTTAAACTCAATAAATAAACTTTGGAATTCAAAACTCGTCTCAATGATGGTTGATCATGAAATCACTGTGATTGTTGTAAAAACTCACTGATGGACTACCCCTTGGAAAATTGCCATCCTACAGGAAATGGTCCAGGAAAGATCAGATGCATTGTTGGTCATCTTCCAAAATGTACAGACTCTGGAGCAGCTCATACAGACTGGAGGGTGGGGAATGCACTATTTAAAAAGGGAGGGAGAGACCAGTGAGTGTCACCTTTATAGGGGGAAAAGGTAAGAGTCCATTATAAAAGATGTCTCAGCAGCAATGGGATTGCAGAAAGCCAGAATGGTTCTATAAATGGCAAATCATATTTAACAAATTTACTGGAGTTTTCGAGGATGTAACTAGTGGAACTGATAAGGGAGCACAAGTGGATGTGGTGTATTTGGATTTTCAAAGGGCTTTTGATAAAGTCCATCTTAGGAGATTTGTGGGCAAAGTTAAAGTACTTGGGATAGATGCTAATATTTGGCAAGGATGGGGAATTGGTTGACAGACAAGAAACATAGTGGAAACAGAGAGTGGGAAACAGAAAGTGGCAGGAAGTGATTGGTGTGGTAGCACTCAGATCAATGCTAAGGCCCCAGCTATTCATGAGGGAACTTTCTAGATGGCATAAAGATGGGCAGAGTTGGGGAGGATGCAAGGAGGCTCCAAGGTTTTTTAAAATTCATCATGGGATCATCAAGGGCATCACCGACGAGACAGCATTTATTACCCATCCTTAATTTCCCAGAGTGGGGTTAAGAGTCAACCATGTTGCTACGGGTCTGGAGTCATATGGAGGCCAGATCAGGTAAGGATGACAGTTCCTTTCTCTAAAGGACATTAGTGATTTTCCTGATAATTGGCAATGGATTCCCAGTCATCATTAATTCCAGATGTTTATGAATTCAAATTCCACCATCTGCCTTGGCGGGATTTGAACCTGGGACTTTACTTGGGTCTCTGGATTAACAGTTTACCATGAGGCCACCACCTCCCCGGGCGATTTAGTCAGGTTGAGTGAGTGGGAAAATACACAGTGGATACAGTATGTTTATATTAAATGTATAGTTATACTCTTTGTGTGAAAAGCAGAAAGGCAGGTTGTTATTAAATGGTGATGATTTGGAAAATGTGACTGTCCAAAGGGATCTGAATATCCTTGTACACCAGTCAATAGAAGTAGACAGGCCAGTGCAGCAAACAACAGGGAAAGCAAATGGTATATTGGCCTTCATTGCAAGAGGATGAGAGTGTAGATGTAGGGATCTCTGACTGTAGTTATACAGGGCCTTAGTGAGAGCATACCCAGAATAATACTTACAGCAGGAATGCGCTGGTTGACTGAATATTTGGATAATCATAAGATACACATATCAGTGTACAAACACAGACAATGTAATTGAAACTTGATGTTGGGGTATACACATCACTGTTGTACTTTGTTTACAGCACAACTCACTTAAATAATAATGCAACTCCACCTTAAATAAAACTTACTGGCAGAAAGTCTTCCCACTCACACCCTCAACTGACTCAGACATCGCGGCAAACTGCGGTATTTGAGGAGAAATTGACTCGAAATTGAATCAACTGTCGATATTCCGTGTGGCTATTCAATTGAGCAACAAATATACTTACATTGAGGAAAATAAATTAAAAGTCTGTAATAATTGGACCAAATAATATTGTAAACTTGGTGGTATTTGAGGGATATATTATTGCCAGTTTATCAAGAATGCCAGTTCATAAGATGCCAGCTAAAACAATGTTTGCTGTATTTGCAATAGAGGGAGCACAGCAAAGGTTCACTCGGCTGATACAGGGATACAGGACTGTCCAATGAGGAGAGATTGGATTGACTGAGTAGTACAGTAGCTCAGTGGTTAGCACAGTTGCCTTACAGTGCCTTACAGAGTTTGATTCCCACCTCCGACAGACTGTCGGTAGGGGTGTTTACACCTTCTCCCGGTGTCTGCGTGAGTTTCCTCCAGTTTGCTCCCACAGTCCAAAGATATGCAGGTTGGATGGATTAGCCATGGAAAATGCAAGGTTGCCAGGATAGTGTGGGGAGGGCCAAGGTGGACTTGATGGGCCAAATGATCTACTTCCACACCATAGGGATTCATTGTGTATTCATTAGAGGTTAGAAGGAGAAGGTCTGATTGAAACATAAAATAATCTAACAGGGCTAGATGCACTATAGGGTGAATGTAATTCCTGGTTGAGGAATCTAGAACCGGGGGGCAGCCTCAGGATATGGGATAGACCATTTAGGACTAAGATGAGGAAAAATGTCTTCACTCAGAGAGTAATGAATGCAGAAATTTTTACCACAAAATGCTGTGGAGGCCAAATCCCTGAATATATTCAAGAAAGAGATAGGTACCATTTCAGATTTTAAAGGCATCAAGGTGTATGGGGAGAAAGCGGGAATATTACATTTGAGAGAAGGGATTAGCTGTGATCATACTGAATGCTGAACAGGCTGAAAGGGACATCTAGACAATGCCTGTTCCTATGTCCTTCTCTGGTACAGCCCATCTTGATTGATAATTGCTCTCTAGGGCTGTAAGCAATGGAAACAAATTCTAACCATGCTCGAGTTGCCCACAGCCCCTGACCAAAGAAAGGAACACATTCTCTGTCTGTCTGTCTCTCTCTCTCTTTCTCTCTGTTTCTTTAGTAACGACAGAATGAGCATTCAGACATTGTACTGCTGTTGTTCAGCGTCAAACAATGGAATTTGCTGACTAGTTACAAGTGCTAATTTTACAGATAAACATTTGGCAGGAATTCAATTCAAGAAAATAAACTTCACACGTGGATATTTACTTAACGATGGGTTAAAGTTCACACACACAACGTGGAAGCTGAACATTGAGATCCACAAAGCCCAGTGACAGTATTTATTAATTAACCATTTAATTATGGGTTAGAAATCCTGGAAGCAGAATTTGTGCACAATGTATTAGACATTGCTCTGGGTGGTTATTGGATTGTCCTTGGCAGTGAGAAGCATTGGGGTAGCTCAGAGACAGTGACCTCTGCTGACCTCATGAGTTCAGGTCACGGAGAATAAGAGTGGACAGGTATCAGCCTGAGAGATGGTCTTATGGAATAAAAGTATGATAAAATCTCTGGAAAATTACTTTAAATGGTAGGATTAGGATAAGGATTTAAAGTAACAAACATAATTTCATCTGCTCAATTTTCAGATACAATAATGGAGGCTAAAACATTACTTAGGAAAGACACTGCTGAGGTTACAGTTTTTTTTGCCAATCTGCAGCTCACGAAACATCGTTTGTATTTACCTCTCCCATTATACATCCTTTTACCGTGGCGATTTCCCAATGGTCATTTCATCTCCTCAGCTCTGTGTCCTATCAAAGACTTTTCCTTTAGCTCTTTCCTCCTCTCCCTCTTTCTCTGGTTCTAGATGTGTTTAAAACTTGTTATATTCTTGATGTTTTCCGGTGCTGATGAAGGGACAGCATTCCAAAACTTTTACTCTGTTTCTCCACATCAGATGCTGTCTGAGCTGCTGAGTATTTCCCAGTTTGCTGATTTTAGTTTTGATTTTCAGCTCCTATACTAATTCACAGTTATACTGATATTGGGATTGTTTGAGTCTGGTGACCCTTCGAAACATTAAATATGTTTCTTTCTTCAGGTCCTGCCAGACCTGATGAGTTTCTCCATCAATTTCTGTTTTTGTTCTTTCTGTGTTTGATGGCAACCAGGAATCAGCCATGTGAATCTCCTGTGAACTGCCTCCAATACCAGTCCATCCTTTCTTAAATACAGGGACCAAAGCTCTACACAGTACTCCAGGTGCAGCCTCACCAACAGCCTGTACAGTTAGAACAAGACTTCCCTCTTCAAGGTCAACATTGCCTTTATCTTCTTCATTACTTGCTGCAGCTGCAAGTTAACTTCCTGTTTCATGCACAAGAAAACCCAGATTCCTTGGTGCTGCTCTGTTTTGGAGTCTATCATTAACTAATAGTTTGCCTTTTAATTCTTCCCAGCAAAATGCATACCTTCATATTTTCCAACATTAAACTCCACCTGCTAAGTTTTTGACCAATCACTCCACCTATCGAAATCCCTGTGCAGATTCTTTATATCCTCATCACAACATGCCCTCCCACCTATTTTTGGATACATCAATGACCATAGATACATTACATTCTGCTCCTCCACCAAGTCTTCATACAGGTAGTAAATAATTGAGGCCCTAGGACTGATCCTTGTGGCACTCCACAAGTTACGATACGACTACCACAACACTATACCTTCCTTCATTAACAAAGTGACCTCACCTCCTTTTCCCTCTGCCTATTCTTCTGCAATTTTGAACAGCTTGAATATTGACTACTTGGTCTTGGTCACCCTGTAACTAAGGCTCTGTAATAGCTATCAAGTCCGACTCATTTATTTCAATTTGTGCCATCAACCCATCTATCTTTATACAAATGCCGCATCTATTCAGAGAAAGAGCCTTGATGAGATTGCTGAGATATTCTGTTCTGATTTCTATTGTCTATTATTTTCTGCCCCATCCTGTTAGACTTTGATGATCATTTCCCTCTTTATTACCTCGCACCTCTACTCTCATGTTTTGTTTTTGAAGGTTTAAACTTCCCTTCAATTGAATGCTCCTCCCAGTGATTCACTGCCAGCCTTGTCTAAACGGGCCTGCAGACTGGGCAGGATGTGAGCAGTTTCTAGAGTCTCCCTATAACCGCTCCGGCTTTCCCATCAGGAATTCTCACAGTCTAGTTTCTATCCTGCAGATGCTGCATATTAATGAGGTGATGTTACTGAAGCTGATAAAGAACAACAATTCCATTAATCCACTTCTTGCTGCTCTTGCCCAGAACTCTGACAGATGTTTCATCTTGCAGCTCCTGACATCTCTCCTCAATTAGCCTCTCACACAGTTGTTCAGCCTTAGCACCATAGACCACGTTGTTCGGGGTCTGGGAAAGTTCCACCCAAAATCTCTAACTGGCCTCATTGGTAATTGAGTAAGACATTGAAATGTGGGTGTGGCAGCAGCGGGACTAGAGAGAGAGAGAGAGAGAGAGCACTCCTCCGGCCTCTCTCATTACTTCTGAGGAAGGGTCATTAGATCCAAAACATTAACTCTGAGTTCTCTCCACAAATGCCACCAGATCTACTGAGTTTTTCCAGCAATTTCTGTATTTGGGTCTCATTACACCCTCCAGTTCGGTGACCCTATATCTATATTTAGAGTTGCTTTGATTTTAGATTTTGAGTAATGTAGTATTTTGCTTTTAGAGTAAAACCCCCGTGACCAGAGGAAATGAGGTGTCTGAGCTCTTGTACCATGTGCTCCCTGTCTCTGAGCCCAGTTGATGGCAATGCTGAAAAAGACACATCCCTGATTGAAAACTGCATCAATAAACCATACCTGGGACTTTTTTTTTAATCCTTCAAGCCAGTTACTGGACACATTCACAAGAGTGCCTTAAGTGTGCTTTAAGACAAGCAATAAAACTTTTATTAAACAAGGAAAGCATGAACTACATTACAACAGATAAATAGGTTGGAAAGATTTCACTATGAATACCAGAAAAGGATTCAACCTCAGGGTTGGAGGGTTTGAGCTATAGGGATAGGCTGAACAGGCTGGGGTTGTTTTCCTTGGCGCGTCGGAGGCTGAAGGGGTGACCTTATAGAGGTTTTTAAAATCATGAGGGCATGGATAAGATAAATAGACAAAATCTTTTCCCTGGGGTGGGGGAGTCCAGAACTAGAGGGCATGGTTTAGCTTGAGAGGGGAAAGATATAAAAGATATATAAGAGGAAACATTTTCACGCAGAGGGTAATGTGTGTATGGAATGAGCTGCCAGAGGCAGTAGTGGAGGCTGGTACAATTATACATTTAAAAGGCATCCAGATGGGTATATGAATAGAAAGGGATTAGAGGCATATGGGTCAAGCGGGACTAGATTGGGTTGGGATATCTGGTCGGCATGGACGAGTTGGACTGAAGGGTCTGTTTCCCTGCTGTACATCTCTATGACTCATTAGAGAGAGAGCTGATTGGTGGTGGGTTAACCTGAGGGACACCACATCTCAGGGTGATTGGAGAGATAGACAAGGACGGTTCTCCACAGTAACTTCAGCCAGTGTGGGAATTGAACCCAAATTGTTCGTGTATTCTGCATCACAAACCAACCATCCTGCTAACTGAGGCCCTCCTGTACAACCCACTCACAGCTCGTCACTTTGAGGGTTGTAAAACCTCACTGAAAATGTGGGAACACAAACAAGTCCCCAAGCATCCCAACAGAAAGTACATTAAAACCTCCAGAAAAATGAAGCTAAAATAATGTTTCCTCCTTCTTAGCATAAAATACATCAGAAGATCATAAGCTATTGGAGCCTCTGGCAGCTGGTCCTGCTCATGACACCAGGGTAGGTCTGATTGACAGTGGGATTTGCTGTAAAGTGAAAGCACAAGTCTCCTGCATGATGGTTCGACAGCAGATTAGAGACCCCACCATCCCACAAAAAACTCACTCCCCCCCCCCCCCCCCCCAATCCAATGTGAGAACATGATTCCATCTGTTATCTCAGTGTCTGACCAGAGGAGTATTTCCGGCATTTTCTGATTTATCCTTTGGTGTTTCTGGGATCTTGCTGTGTGCTTTGATCATGACAACGTTTCAGAAAAGCACTTTTAAACATGCTGCGCATGTGGTGGATAGTAAATTCAAGGCAATCAAATGTTGCTATAAAATTTAAGTGCTTTGAAAATTTTTTTGTTTTTATGTTTTAAGTGGGTGAAGACAAAAATGAAAACACCAGAATGATCCAGTCGGACCATGGAAGGCGCTACAGAAATGCAGTTATTGCAGTTGTCCATTCCTCCCACCGGGAGGTGGCAGCAGCAGCAGCAGCGTGTCCGGGAGCGGCAGCGCGGGCCCGAGGCCGGGGACCGGGACGAGGAGCGAGGCCGATGGCGGTGTCTGTAGGCGAGGCCCCCGGGGGGCCGGGGCCGGGTCCGGGGCCGCTCTTCCCGGATTTAGGGGGAGAGGATGCAGGGCCGAACCTGATCGAGAGTCTGTGCATGAACTGCCTGAAAAATGTGAGTCAGGCCGCGGGGGGGGGTGGGGAGTGTTGGGGGGGTGTGGAGTGGGGGGGGGGAGTGTTGGGGGGGGGGAGTGTGGAGTGGGGGGGGGGGGGGAGTGTGGAGTGGGGGGGGGGGGGGAGTGTGGAGTGGGGGGGGGGGGGAGTGTGGAGTGGGGGGGGGGGGGAGTGTGGAGTGGGGGGGGGGGGAGTGTGGAGTGGGGGGGGGGGGGGGAGTGTGGAGTGGGGGGGGGGGGGAGTGTGGAGTGGGGGGGGGGGGAGTGTGGAGTGGGGGGGGGAGTGTGGAGTGGGGGGGGGAGTGTTGGGGGGGGGGGAGTGTTGGGGGGGTGTGGAGTGGGGGGGGGGGAGTGTTGGGGGGGGGAGTGTGGAGTGGGGGGGGTGTGGAGTGGGGGGGGTGTGGAGTGGGGGGGGGAGTGGGAGGGGGGTGTGGGGAGGGGGGAGTGGGGGGGGGGTGTGGAGTGGGGGGGGGAGTGGGAGGGGGGTGTGGGGGTGTGGGGAGGGGGGGGAGTGTTGGGGGGGTGGGGAGGGGGGGGAGTGTTGGGGGGGTGGGGAGTGGGGGGGGGTGTGGGGGGGGTGTGGAGTGGGGGGGGAGTGGGGGGGGTGTGGAGTGGGAGGGGGGTATGGGGAGGGGGGAGTGGGAGGGGGGTGTGGAGTGGGGGGGGAGTGGGGGGGGTGTGGAGTGGGGGGGGAGTGGGAGGGGGAGTGGGGGGGGGTGTGGAGTGGGGGGGGGAGTGGGAGGGGGGTGTGGAGTGGGGGGGGAGTGGGAGGGTGGAGTGGGGGGGGAGTGGGAGGGGGGAGTGGGGGTGTGGGGAGGGGGGGGAGTGTTGGGGGGGTGGGGAGTGTGGGGTTTGGGGGCAGTGTGAGGGGTGGGGAGTGTTGGGGGGGGTGTGGAGTGGGGGGTGTGGGGAGGGGGGTGGTGTGGGGAGTGGGAGGGGGGGGAGTGTGGGGGGGAGTGGGAGGGGGGGGAGTGTGGGGAGTGTGTGAGGTGGATGGGGTGAGGGGTGGGGACTGTGGGGTTTGGGGGCAGTGTGAGGGGTGGGGAGTGTTGGGGGGGTGGATTGTTAATTAATTATTTAATGCAGAGACTCGGGTAATATTCTGGGGGCTCAGGTTCACATCTCACCCTCAGCCGGTGTTGGAATTTGAATCCAATAAAATCTGGAATCATGAGTCGAATGATGACCATAATTTAAATGTTTATTGTCAAAAAACCCATCTGGTTCATTAATGTCCCCCGGGGACGGTAACTGCCCACTTTACCTGGTCTAGCCTACACGTGACTCCAGACCCACAGCAATGACCCTTATCTCCCTCTGGGCAATTAGGGATATACAAAACCTCTCAGAAATACAGATAAAGCAAGAAATAGAAAGGAGGGAGTACTTTGGAATGGGGAAGGGGAAATCACAATCACCAGAGAAATGGTCCAGAGTAAATTGTTTGCACTATGGGCAGGCAAGTGTCTGTATCCTGCTGGATATTATCCTATAGACTTAAAAGAAGTGGTCAATAAGGTATTTGATGCATTGGTTTAAATTTTCCAAAACTCCCTTGCATCAGGGATAGTACAATTCAGTTGGAAGATAGTGAAGATAACTGTTTTATTCAAAAAGGAAAGAAGAAAGAAAGCAGTAACCAAAAGAGTCATAGAGATGTACAGCATGGAAATTGACCCTTCAGTCCAACTCGCCCATGCTGACCAGACATCCCAACCCAATCTCGTCCCACCTGTCTGCAGCCAGCCCAGATCCCTCCAAACCTTTCCTATTCATATAGGTAAAAACAATGACTGCAGATGCTGGAAACCAGATTCTGGATTAGTGGTGCTGGAAGAGCACAGCAGTTCAGGCAGCATCCAAGTAGCTTCGAAATCGACGTTTCGGGCAAAAGCCCTTCATCAGGAATAAAGTCAGAGAGCCTGAAGCATGGAGAGATAAGCTAGAGGAGGGTGGGGGTGGGGAGAGAGTAGCATAGAGTACAATGGGTGAGTGGGGGAGGGGATGAAGGTGATAGGTCAAGGAGGAGAGGGTGGAGTGGATAGGTAGAAAAGGAGATAGGCAGGTAGGACAAGTCCAGACAAGTCATGGGGACAGTGCTGAGCTGGAAGTTTGGAACTAGGGTGAGGTGGGGGAAGGGGAAATGAGGAAACTGTTGAAGTCTAGCTTATCTCTCCACGCTTCAGGCTCTCTGCCTTTATTCCTGATGAAGGGCTTTTGCCTGAAACGTCGATTCCGCTGCTCCTTGGATGCTGCCTGAACTGCTGTGCCTTTCCTATTCACATACCCATCCAAATGCCTCTTAAATGTTGCAATTGTACCAGCCTCCACCACTTATTATGGGAAAATGTTAAATGCAGTTGATGTTATAGGAAGGCATTTCGATAAGTTCAAGAATATAGTAGTCCCCCAGTACCCACGGGGGATATATTCTAAGGCCTCCTGCAGAAACCCGAAACCAACGAGCGAACCCATTCATTTCAATGGGAAATTTACCTTCCCAGCAGCCCTCTGGTTCCAGAAGGTTCCCTATAATATGTTCAGGCTGCGGTAAACTGAAACAGCAAAAACAATTCGTGGATACATGGGTCGCCCTGTATCAGGCAAATCAACATTGTTCCGTGAAAAGAAAATCCTGCTTGAACAATCTATTGAAGCTCTTTGAAGAGGTTATAGGAAAGTTTATTAAACTGGAGAGGGACCAGGATGTTGCCTGGGATGGAAGGTTTGAGATATAAACATAGATTGGAAAGATGGGAATGTTTTTCACTGGAGAGTGAGAGGTTGAGGAATGACCTTATTGAGATATACAAAATCATGAGGGACAGAGATAAGGTAAATGACAAGGGTCCTTTCCCTAGGGTGGGGGAGTTCAAAACTAGGGGGCATAATTTTAAGGTGAGAGGAGAAAGATTTAAAGAGGACATGAGGGACAATGTATTTTACACAGAGAGTGGTTCATGCGTGGAATAAACTGCCAGAGGAAGTGGTGGATGCAGATACAGTTACAACGTTTAAAAGACATTTTGGATAAGTTCATGAATAGGAAAGGTTTTGAGCGATATGGGCCAAACACAGGCAGGTGGGACTAGTTTAGTTTGGGATCATGGTCAGCATGGACTAGTTGGACTGAAGGGTCTTGATCATGCTGTAAAACTCTGTGTCTCTAAGTAAATTGCCCAAAGTATTCAGGGATGTACAGATTGGGTGATTAGTCATGGAAAATACAGGGTTACGGCGATAGGGTAGGAGGATGGCTCTGGATGCTTTTCAGAGGGTCAATGCAGACTCACTGGGCCAAATGGCCACTTTCTGCACTGTAGGATTCTCTGTGGTGAGAGAGAAAGGGAATGGGTTGGGAAGGGAAAGGGTAGAGTGGAGAAGGAAGGAAAAGACAAAGAGGTTGTTACAGTAGGCCTCTCCACCATCATCTTGTTGCTTTCCTGCCTATGACAAGAATGTATAAAGAAATTTTTTCAACAGCTTTCAGTTCTGAAGATGAGTCATACTGGATTCAAAACATTAACTTCATTTTTCACTCCACAGATGCTGCCAGATCTGCTGAGTTTCTCCATCATTTCCTGTTTTTTTTTCCAGATTTCCAGAATTTGCAGTATTTTGCTTTCATTTGAGTGTCAGATCTTTTTATCTACCTTGCCTAGTGGAATTATTGATGTGCATTATCATCTCTTTTCCCCTTTTACTCTCTCTAAAGGGGATGACCCGGTTGCTGTTGACTAAAATTCCATTCTTCAAAGAAATTATTGTGAGTTCTTTTACCTGTGAGAGCTGTGGCTGGGTTAATAATGAGGTTCAGTCAGCTGGAAAGATACAGGAGGAAGGAGTCCGGTACACGCTCTGTGTTTCCTCCAAAGAGGTGAGTTTATGACAACATGAGCTGCTGTTTAAGTTCACATATTTATTTCTATCTCAGTGGGAATGCTTTTCTGATTCATCACCTTCCTGAGCATAATGTGCAAGTGTTGGCCTTGATTTCGGTCAGAAAAATGAGGTGTGGTCTTATTAAAATATCAGATTCTGAGGCGGCTTGACAGGGTAAAGACAGGATGTTTCCCCTCATAGGGTAATCTAGAACGAGGGGTCGTGATTTGGAGATGCTGGTGTTGGACTGGGGTGTCCGAAGTTAAAAATCACACAACACCAGGTTATCGTCCAACAGGTTTAATTGGAAGCACACTAGCTTTCAGAGCACTGCTCCTTCATCAGGTGGTAGCGGAGGACCCAATTTGCTATAAATTCTGTGCCTTACGATTGTTTCCTCCACAACCACCTGATGAAGGAGCAGTGCTCTGAAAGCTAGTGCTTCCAATTAAACCTGTTGGACTATAACCTGGTGTTATGTGATTTTTAACTTCGAACGAGGGGGCACAGTTTCAAAATAAAGGCTTTCCATTTAAGAATAAATTCCAGAAGAATTTTCTTTCTGAGGATCATTGCTGTTTGGAATTCCCTTAGAGAATTTATATTTTCTTAACCTCAGTGTCCCGAGTAAATAATATTCGGTAGGAGGCATTTTGTAAACTGTAAAGTAAAATAATGAATTATGCAATTGAATATTGAGATATTCAGATAGGTACAGCTGGATCATTTTGGCTGTAATGCTTTGAGTTGTACAAGTGCTTTATTTACCTTTAGACTGATATATGCAGAATGGCTGTTCTACTAAAACAGTTGAAGGTTCTGATGGTGTGAAATTACAGCTCAGTATGGATCAGAGCACTGGCATGTAGAGTGTAGATAGTCATCTTGTTTATCTCCATTACTGAGTTCTTCATCTACAACCAAGGCTGAAGGGTACACCGCTTCCTTTCTAGTCACTCGCTTCCACAGAATCTCAGACTTGTTATGGTGCATAGGAAGCTGTTGGTCCATCATGGCTGCACTGACACTCTAAGTTAGCATTGTAACCTGGTGCTGTTTTCTCAGTTCCCAGAGCCCTGCATGTTATTACTATTGAAATAATCATCTACTGTCCCCTTGAAACAGCTTATTGAACCTCCACACTTCCAGACCTGAACCATTTGCTGTGTATTTCTCACATCACAATTAACCCTTTTTACAGTTCACTTTACAGTTCCTGTTTTAAGTACTTTGTAAGTGAGAGCACTTTCTCTCTATCCGCTTTCTCTAGATTGCTTAAAGTTTTAAAATTCCACTCATCTTCTCATAGCCTCGTTCTTGAAGGAAAACAGTCCCAACTTCTCCTAATTTTGCTCATAACTGAAGCTTCACGTTCCTGCAATCATTCTGCTAACCCTCTTCTGTACTCTTTACAATGTACTCGCATCCTTCCTCAAGTCCAACACTAGAACTGTACACAATTCTCTAACTGAGGTTGAAGCATTGTCTTATACAGGTTCAGTACAACCTCCTGTTCTTGTACTCAGTGCCGCTATTAATAAGGACTTGGATATTATATGCTCTATTAAGTGCTCTTCCTATCTGACCTGCCACCTTTAATGACTTATCCAGATATAGAGTCATAGAGATGTACAGCATGAAACAGACCCTTTGGTCCAACCCGTCCATGCCGAACAGATATCCCAACACAATCTAGTCCCACCAGCTAGCACCCGGCCCATATCCCTACAAACCCTTGCTATTCATATACCCATCCAAATGCCTTTTAAATGTTGCAATTGTACCAGCCTCCACCACTTCCTCTGGCAGCTCATTCCATACATGTACCACCCTCTGTGTGAAAAAGTTGCCCCTTAGGTCTCTTTAATATCTTTCCCCTCTCACTCTAAACCTATGCCTCTAGTTCTGGACTTCCCAACCCCAGAGAAAAGACTGTCTATTTATCCTATCCATGCCCCTCATAATTTTATAAACCTCTATAAGGTCACCCCTCAGCCTCTGATGCTGTTCAGCCTCTCCCCATAGCTCAGATCCTCTTACCAAGGTCTGCCAGCTCTTGCACACCCTTCACAGGAGTATTCTTGTAGTATCTCTCCATGTTCTTTGTACCAAAGTGCATCATCCCTCACGTTTTTCAGCATTGAACATCAGCTGCCACCCACTCCAACTTTTTTAAAGTTCTAGATTTTTTTTAGTCAACCTATCAGGGATATTGTTCCCCACCTCTGGAGCAGGTGGGCTTGAACCTGAACTCCCTGGCTCAGAGGTAGAGACACTACCAGTGCACTACAGGAGCCTTTTGAAATTCTATACTGTCCTCTACAAAGTTTCCATTTTTTTCAAATTTTCTATCAAATGCAAATTTTTAAATTGCTCCCTGCACAACAATCACTATTCCAGCTGATTCATATATATCAGGAAAAGCAAGGGTCTCAACTGACCCCTCGAGAACTCCACTCCAAACAGTCCTCCAGCTTGAAAAATGTCCTTTATTCTCTTTTCTATCTGTCAGCCAGTTTAATATATCACATTTGTTTCTTGTCCCTTTTATTTCATGATGTATAACGTTTCTTTCAAGCCTTGTGTTCACTGTATCAGAGTTTTTTTGGAAGTCCATGTCCACCAAATTGACATTAACCTAATCAATCCTCTCTGTTTCTTCTTAAAAAAACTCAGCAAATTAGTCACACATGACTTTCCCTGAAACCTATGCTTGTTCTCCCTAGATTACCCATATTTATCCACATGACTATTAATTATAGAGTCATACAGCACGGAAACAGACCCTTCAGTCTGATTCATCTGTGCCGAACAGACATCCCTATCTGACCTCGTTCCATTTACCAGCATTTGGCCCATATCCCTCTAAACCCTTCCTATTCTATCCAGGTACCTTTTAAATGTTGTAATTGTGTCAGCCTTCACTTCCTCTGGCAGCTCGTTCCATACACACACAAGGCATTTGGTATGCTTTATTTTATTGGTCAGAGTATTGAGTGCAGGAGTTGGGAGGTCATCTTGTGGCTGTACAGGACATTGGTTAGACCACTGTTGGAATATTGTGTACAAATCTGGTCTCCTTCCTATCAGAAGGATGTTGTGAAACATGAAAGGGTTCTGAAAAGATTTACAAGGATATTGTCAGGGTTGGAGGATTTGAGCTACAGGGAGAGGCTGAATAGGCTGGGGCTGTTTTCCCTGGAGCATCGGAGGCTGAGGGGTGACCTTACAGAGGCATGGATAGGATAAATAGAGAAAGTCTTTTCCCTGGGGTGGGGGAATCCAGAACTAGAGGGCATAGGTTTACGGTGAGAGGGGAAAGATATAAAAGGGACCTAAGTGGCAACTTTTTCACACACAGCCTGATGTGTGTATGGAATGAGCTACCAGAAGAAGTAGTGGAGGCTGGTACAATTACAACCTTTAAAAGGCATCTGGATTGATATATGATTAGAAAGGGTTTAGAGGGATATGGGCCAAGTGCTGGCAAATAGGACCAGATTAGTTTAGGATATCTGGTCAGCATGAACGAGTTGGACCGAAGAGTCTGTTTCCAGGCTGTACACTTCTGATTCTAACCTCTTTCGGGTCCCTTTTGAATCTTTTCTCTCTCACCTTAAACCTTTTAAATCTTTCCTGTCTTCCCTGACCCTTCACTACACAGTTATTCAGCTGCAATAGGACTTCCTTGAGCACCCACTATACAGAACCGATGTAATTCAGTTAATGCAGGCCTGCCGAACATGGGAGTTGGCTTCTCTCCTCCAACCACCTGGCCCTGGAACTGTTTTGAATGATGTATTACCAAATGCTGATCCAATTTCTAATTGCATTTGGCAAAACGAACCACAACGCAAATTGGAGGAACACCACCTCATCTTCCACCTGGGCAGCCTACAGCCCGGAGGACTCAACGTTGAGTTCTCCAATTTCAAATAGCCTCCCTCCCAATCCCCCAACTCCCTTCTCAGCCCCTCCCCATCCCTTCCACTCCTCCCTGCCACCAACCAGGTCATTCCCTCTACCTGTCTTCACCTATCCCCACTTCGCCACCCTGTCCCACCACACCCTTTATCTGCAGCTCCCCCCACACCCACATCCAGTCCTGAGGAAGGGTTACACCTAAAATGTAAACTTCTGCACCTCCTGATGCTGCTGGCTTGCTGTGTTCTTCCAGCCTGCTGCCTGTCTATTTTGGATTCCAGCACCTGCATTTTTTGTTGTTTCGATCCGATTTCTAGGCAAAATTGAATGCAACCAGTGTTTGGAATGATCAAATGTAGCAAACACAAAGGATTCTGTTCCTTAAATGTTAGTATTTTCACAATGATGGCTCTGTAGCACAAATTGATAAGATGAGACAGGAATTAATCACAACGCTTGCAAAGTCATTCTGTTAAACTTGGACTTGAATGCTCACTTATATTGCCAGTTCAGTATTTTTAGATGATCTGTCATGAATCTTGTCTGATGCTGTGAATGTGTGTTGTGCAGGATCTGAACCGTGAAGTTGTGAAAGCTGACTGCGCTATGACCAGAATCCCTGAACTTGACTTTGAGATTCCACCATTCACACAGAAAGGAGGTAAGCAGCCAGCTGGAGGCATTCTGAGCCACCGGTGTGAAAGCCCCACCTTCTGGGCTTTGGTGTAACTGATGAGGGAGGCTAATCTGAATAATATTAACTTTGGGGCTGTTTAAACACAGGCTGAGAGGAAATGTAATGATGGTGATAAAAATTAGGGATTGGAGTGACCTATTCTAGGTGGGTTATTTGGGAATGGAAATTGCCTGTGACTTTTGGAATGGTAGGGAAAGGTATTGGCTGAATGCCAGGTAGAATCTTTTGTCATTGCTTTCTGTAGCATGTTTGGTGAAGAGCTTTTTGATAAAAGATTAAATTAATACTCAAAGTAAAAATGTGAATGTGATAAAATGCGATTTAGATGAAGTTAATGAGATATGAAGTATTCTCTGCTTGTGGGGGGCGAACAGTGTGGGCTTTCCTTTGCACAATTTCTTATGACGTTGGAGGCGTTTCCTGTGTTTGCACCTGCTGTGGTTAAAGGAGAGGATCAGCAAAACAGGTGGTTACACCATCTTCACATCAGTGTTCTTGATGAGTTTGTTTGCTGCTTCTGTATGTTTATAACACATGCTGTAACGTGTTGACATTTCCGAGTGTTGTCTGATGTGATGATCCAGTATGAGATGATCGAAAGACCACCAATAATTGCCTGGTCCCTTTAAACCAACAAATCAAACTGCTGCCAGTAGAGACATGACAGTTGTAAAGATTTGAACTGTTGTTCTGATAATCCCAAGAAACAACGTAGTGTTATGATCCCAGCTGATGATATTATTCAGATCCCAGATTGAAATCTACTTGACAGATTGTTTTTAAAGTTTAACAGGATGGTCTTTCACTGTAACGCAAGCTCACAAGTTGCAGATATAATTTTAACTATAAAATAAGTTTATTATGCAAGAGTAAAGATGATAAAATATAATAAACTAAGCTATTTACATTATGGCAATTTGGCAAATTTTGAAACAGTAAAATACAATATTCCATTTATTCCAACAATGTCCCTTTATTCAATCACCAGAGAGAATTCCCTCTTATCGTATCTGCTGATGTTTCTTCTTTTTGGATTTTGAGAATTTGATCGTTGCTTCCTTATGTAGTCACACAGCTGAGCTTAATCTTTTCTCAACTTTGAGAATCTCCTTCAGGGTTCTTTTCAAACACGTTTGCTTGGAAACTTTCACACTAAAACCCTTGCACTGAAGTGACCTATTTCCTAACAGTTATGAACTAACTCCTTTCTGTAGCAGAAATTGTTTTTATATATCCAGTTTCAATCAGAACAGAAGCTTTCCAAGCTATAGCTGTTTCCCCCAGACTGAACCAAATCAATTCCTGATGTTTCTAACTGAAAACAAACTATTGATCTTCAATGTTTACTTTATCCAGTTTTGAAACTTTATACCAGTATAAACAAGTTTCCATTATCATTCCAGAAAATCTCTCAGACATTTTAAAAAACAATCTTCAGAAATCTTGACAGGTTAATCATTTAAGCCCTTTAACTCGCAGATGAAAACCCACATGCAACTTGTTCAAAATCCAGTCTCGAATTGTAAATATGACACCTCTTAAATTATATTAGTGATCTCAAAATCTGTTGTAAAACCAGGAATGATTGTTAATCATGTACTCTGTTTGCATATTGTTGACAGCTGAGAATTTAAAAGCTTGAATCTAAATGTCAACTGTAAGTATGAGGTATCCACTTAGAGCTTCTTTAAATGGATATTGTTTGTAGCCTGTGATAGATTGATGGTAATGCCTGTACTGGAACATATTTTGCTGCTGTGTTTAGCAGATTGAAGAGTTAGCTTCTTAGACTGGGCTGTTTCTGTTTTTGCAGCACTTTCTACTGTTGAGGGTCTGATTGACAGAGCTGTAGCTGGACTAGAGCAGGACCAGCCCACACGGAAGGTAACAGATGGTTTACTTTTCTCCTGTCTTCAAATTCTGGTTGCCTCTGATTCTGGAACAGCGTTGAATTTGTGCTCCACACACCTATCTCCTCTTGCAGAAACTCATAGTTGTTTCAGTATCTCATTCAAAATATGCAAGTGTACAAACACGGAGCAAGAATAGTCTGCTTGGCTTATTACAGCCTGCTTCATCATTCAATAAGTTCGTGGCTGGTCTGATTTTAATCTCAACTGTACATTCCTGTATATTCTGAAAATCCTTCACCCCATTAGTCATCAAGACTCTATCTCCCTCTACCTTAAACATATTTAAAGATTCTGCCTTTTGATGACTGGAATTCCAAAGACACTTAACCCTCTGAGAGAAAAATGTTTCCTCCTCTGTTTTAAATAGACACCTGCTTATCTTTAAACCATGATCCTTCGTTCTGGATTCTCCCAGCAGGGGAAACATTATTTCCTCATACACCCGGTGTAGACCCCTCAGAGGCTTTTATGTTTCACTTAAGTCACACCAGAAAATACAGGCCTAACCTGCAAAGCATTTTCATTCTAGCCATTAGGCTATTAAACCTTTTACTGATCAACTTTCAACACATTAACATCCATCCGTAAGTATGATCGCTAGTAACGTACTCCCAGGTGCAGTCTCACCAATGCCTTGCATAACTGCTGCATAATCTCCCTCCTCTTGCTTTCAATTCCCTTTGCAACAATCCATCACATTCTGTTTGTTCTCCTGATTGCTTGCTGTACCTGTACACAGGTTTTCTGTGATTCATGACTAAGGAATCCAGAGCTCTTTGCATCTCAAAGCTCTGCAATCACTCAGCATTTAGATACTATGTGGTTGCTTTATTCTTTGTCATAATGGACATAATTTCACACTTTCCCACATTGTGCTACATTTGCCAGATCTTAGCTTCTTCATTTAATCTAATGATATCCATTTGAAGCCTTTTAACCCTCTTCACAACTAGCCTTCCTATCTATCAGAAAATGAAATTAGCAAATTTAACTCCCTACTCTTGACCCTTCATTCAAATCATTTGTAAAAAGTTGAGACTCCAGCATGACCCCAGTGACATATCACTTGTGACATCCTGCCAGCCCACAAAGACCCACGTGTTCCTACTCTGTGCCTCCTGTTAGCCAGCCAATCATCTATCCATTTCAGTACATTACCCCCTACACAGAGGTTTAATTTTCCACAATAGCTTTTAGTATGGCACCTTAGTAAATATCTTATGGAAATAAAGAGCAATACATCTACTGTTTCCCCTTTATCTAGAGCACAATTTAATTCTCAGAATCCTAGAACCCTTGTTCGGGTGGTACGGTGGTTCAGTGGTTAGCACTGCTGCCTCTCAGCGCCAGGGACCCAGGTTCGATTCCAGCCTTGGGTGACTGTGTGGAGTTTGCATATTCTACCCGTGTATGTGTAGGTTTCCTCTGGGTGCTCCGGTTTCCTCCCCACAGTCCAAAGATATGCAAGTTAGGTGGGCTGGCTATTCTAAATGACCCATAGTGTTAGGTGCTTTAGTCAGAGGGAAATGGGTCTGGATAGGTTATTCTTCAGACGGTCGGTGTGGACTTGTTAGGCCGAAGGGCCTGTTTCCACACTGTAGGGAATCTAATCTAATCTAAACCTATTCAAGTGCCCTTTTGTAACATCTTTAATAGCTTCTAATATTTTTCCTATGAGATGTATAAAGCCAACTGGCCTGTAGTTTGTTTTCTGCCTGCCTCTTTTGAATAAAGGAATTACATTAGCTGTTTTCCAATCTAAAGGAGCCTTCACTGAATCTAATGAGTTTTAGAAAATCAAAACAAATGCATCAGCTACTTCATTGGCTACTTCTTTTAAGACCTTAGAATGAAATTCTTCAGGGCCTGGGTATTTGTCAATTTGTTTCAACAATTTACTCAGTACTACTTCTCTGGTCATTGTAATTTTTGATCCCTCCCTTTTCATTTTGAAAATGATAATTAGTGCTTTAGGCTTGATGTGTATTTTTTCCATCTGTCGCAGAAATGTGACCTAACAAAATACCTTTAATGTTGCTGTCTATCCCAGGCAATGGATCCCAGTGTCGCCTTGAAGATTGAGGAATTTATTGAAAAACTAAAGAAGTTGAAAGATGTTGACATGCCATTTACACTGGTAGTTAACCCTTTTTCTCTCTGCTTTGGTGTGTCACTGCTGTTGTTCTGTAAACGTGAATTCTACACATAGTTGCAGGGGGCAAGCTGTTCATACACATGTAAGCTGGACTGGTCACGCAGACTAATTCTGAAACAGGTGTACATTGGTGTTTTAGCTGTGGTAATAGAGGTAAAGATGCCCAGATTATTAAATGCTGGGTTGCATAGTAAATAATTCAGAGGTCCAAAGTAAACTTCTTCAAGGAGGTATTAATAGTAAACAGGTCAAGAGTTGACAGAATTAATTTGGTGTCAGGAAATGTAAGGTTTTAAAAAAAGAGAGTAATTGAATGTTGGACAAAATGGTGTGTGGAAAAAGAGGCTTTTTAAAAGAAAATTGTTTAATTTTCTTTTGAGAAGGTAGTGAGAAGGTGAGCTTCCATGAGCATTTGAGCTCAATTGTTACAATGAACAGAGATCATTTGCTTGAAAGTTATAAAAAGATAGGTTCAGCTCGATAAAAGCCTGCTGTTTCCCAAGGGGTTGAAGCAGAAGCAGGTTTCTGAGGTGCTGGAATGCACCATGGGAGTTAGTGATTGACTCACAGACCATGGGTACATCTCAGAATAAATTAGGCAATTGAAGAATTAGGGTGGATCACCAAACAAGATCAGTGTCCTACCTGACTGGAGGATAAATGCTCAATTACCTGTTCCTATGCTGTAATTTGTGGGGACAAAATGAGGGAAATGAGTTACCTCCTTGAGAGTGTAGTTTTCAACTGTATTTGCTTTCTTGTTTCACATAATCTGGTTTCTTTATGCAGATTATTGATGATCCATCTGGAAACAGTTTCATCGAGAATCCCCACGCCCCGCAGAAAGATGAGGCATTAACAATTACTCATTACAAACGAGATGCTCATCAGGACAGTATGTTGGGACTGCAGGTAGGCTATCTCAGGTGTATGCAAATGGTCTGATTTAACCAGGATTTATTCGGTTGCCATTTTGTGTAAGGAGGCTTAGCAAATGCTGTCATTGCTGGGGTTGCCCAAGCGTAAAATTCAAAAGGCCATTGAAGGAACCCAGTTGTAGGAAATGCGATCTACGTGATTGAGAGAAAACTAACTATGGCAGTAAATGTTGAACTTTGTTTTCAACAACATTTTAATTTCTTGTCTACTATCCTTCCAGAAGGCTACAGAAGAGGAGACACACACAGCCACCTTGGACGAATTAAGGAACGAGGTAAGTGTTCCATGAGGACTATAATATTTGAAAAGAGACTATGGTAGAATGGCTGACTGTAGATAAACTTGATCAGGCACCAGAACAAGGTCTGATGCAGCTGAAGATAACTGGGGAAGTAAATGTTAAAATTGCAGAGAAGAAGGCCACAACTTTTCAAGTTCCGTTTAGGTACATGGGTGACACTAAAGGACTGTACAATTGTAGGTGTTAATAAAGTGCAAGCACCCACTGTGGCCATTCCCCCAATAATATGTACACCGATAGGAGATTCAATGGTGAGAGAAACAGACAGGAGATTCTGTGGTTGTGAACAAGATTCCCGAATGGTATGATGCCTGTCGGGTGCCAGGGTCAGGGATGTGTCCGATCTACAAGATTCTTAAGGCGGAGGGAGAGCAGCCAGACATCATGGCATACATCGGTACCAATGACATAGGTAGGGAAAGGGATGAGGACCTGATAAGAGAATATAAGGAGTTAGGTTGGATGCTAGAGGGCAGGATGAGGCAGAGTAGTAATCTCAGGATCGGTACCATTGTGACAGGCTAGTGAGGCTAAAAACAGAGTATACTTAAGAGGGAAATCAGGAGGGCAAAAAGGGGACATAAGATAGCTTTGGCACATAGAATTAAGGAGAATCCAAAGGGTTTTTACAAATACATTAAGGACAAAAGGGTAACTAGGGAGAGAATAGGGCCCCTCAAAGATCAGCAAGGCAGCCTATGTGTGGAGACGCAGAAAATGGGGGGAGATACTAAACGAGTATTTTGCATCAGTATTTACTGTGGAAAAGGATATGGAAGATGTAGACTGTAGGGAAATAGATGTGACACCTTGCAAAATGTACAAATTACAGAGGAGGAAGTGCTGGATGTCTTGAAACGCATAAAGGTGGATAAATCCCCAGGACCTGATCAGGTGTACCCTAGAACTCTGTGGGAAGCTAGAGAAACCTCTTGCTGAGATATTTATATTATTGATAGTCACAGATGAGGTGCCTGAAGCCTGGAATTTGTTAATGTGGTGTCACAGTTTAAGGGTGGTAAGGACAAGCCAGGGAACTATAGACCAGTCACCCTGTTGTCTGGTGGGCAAGTTGTTGGAGGGAATCCTGTTGGAAAGGCATGGACTGATTAGGGATAGTCAACATGGCTTTGTGCGTGGGAAATCATGTCTCGAACTTGATTGAGTTTTTTGAAGAAGTAACAAAGAGGCTTGATGAGGGTAGAGCGGTAGATGTGATGTATATGGACTTCAGGAGGGCATTCAACAAGGTTCCCCTTGGGAGACTGGTTAGCAAGATTAGATCTCACAGAATACAGTGAGAGCTAGCCATTTGGGTACAGAACTGGCTCGAAAGTAGAAGACAGAGGGTGGTGTTGGAGGGTTATTTTTCAGACTGGAGGCCTGTGACCAGTGGAGTGCCACAAGGATTGACGCTGGGTCCTGTACTTTTTATCATTTATATAAATGATTTGGATGCGAGCATAAGAGGTACAGTTAGTAAGTTTGCAGATGACATCAAAATTGGAGGTATTGTGGACAGTGAAAAGGGTTATCTCAGATTACAACGGGATCTTGACCAGATGGGCCAATGGCCTGAGAAGTGGCAGATGGAGTTTAATTCAGATAAATGCGAGGGGCTGCATTTTGGAAAAGCAAATCTTAGCAGGACTTATACACTTAATGGTAAGGTCCTAGGGAGTGTTGCTGAACAAAGAGACCTTGGAGTGCAGGTTCATAGCTCCTTGAAAGTGGAGTCGCAGGTAGATAGGATAGCGAAGAAGGCGTTTGGTATGCTTTCCTTTACTGGTCAGAGTATTGAGTACAGGAGTTGGGAGGTCATGTTGCGGCTGTACAGGACATTGGTTAGGCCACTTTTGGAATGCTGCATGCAATTTTGGTCTCCTTCCTATCGGAAAGGTGTTGTGAAACTTGAAAGGGTTCAGAGAACATTTACAAGGATGTTGCCAGGGTTGGAGGATTAGAGCTACAGGAAGAGGCTGAACAGGCTGGGGCTGTTTTCCCTGGAGCGTCGGAGGCTGAGGGGTGACCTTATAGAGGTTTACAAAATTATGAGGGGCATGGATAGGGTAAATAGGCAAAGTCTTTTCCCTGGGGTCGGGGAGTCCAGAACTAGAGGGCATAGATTTAGGGTGAGAGGGGAAAGATATAAAAGAGACCTCAGGGGCAACTTTTTCACACAGAGGGTGGTACTTGTGTGGAATGAGCTGCCAGAGGAAGTGGTGGAGGCTGGTACAATTGCAATGTTTAAAAGGCATTTGGATGGGTACATGAATAGGAAGGGTTTGTAGGGATATGGGCCAGGTGCTGGCAGGTGGGGATATCTGATCAGTATGGATGGGTTGGATCGAAGGGTCTGTTTCCATGCTGTACATCTCTATGACTGTAAATGCAGATGACCATGTGGCTGCAGAGCTGGAGTAGGAGGTGGGAGAGCATTTCCGTGATAGTGATCACGACTCTTCTACCTTTACTGTACTCTGGGATAGGAGCAGACGGTATGGGAAAGTATTTAATTGGGAGAGGAGGAAATTACAATGCTATTAGGCAAGAGCTGGGGCACCTAAATTGGGAACAGATGTTCTCGGGGAAATACTTGACAAAAATGTAGAGGTTGTCTATGGAGCACTTGCTGATAGCGCTGGACAGGTTTATCGCACTGAGGCAAGGAAGGGATGGTCGGTTGAAAGCACCTTGGGTGACAAGGGATGTGGAACATCTCGTGAAGAGAAGAAGGAAGCTTGCTTAATGTAGAGGATGCAAGGATCAGAAAGGGCTCTAAAGAGCTACAAGGCAGCCAGGAAGGAACTGAAGAATGGACTTAGGAGAGCTAGAAGGGGGCATGAAAAAGCCTAGGCAGGTAGAATTAAGGAAAACCCAAAGGCAGTCTACATTGTGAGGATCAAGAGGATGGCCAGAGTGAGCTTGTGCTTGGAGTTGGAGGAGGTAGGGGAGGTCCTTAATGAATATTTTGCTTCAGTATTCACTAGTGAGAGGAAGCTTGTTTGTGAGGACAGTGTGAAACAGACTGATATGCTTGAACAGGTTGATGTTAGGAAAGAGGATGTGCTGAAAATTTTGAAAAACATTTTATGTAGATAAGTCCCCTGGACCAGATGGGATATCCCCAAGGTTACTACAGGAAGCGAGGGAAGAGATTGCTGTGCCTTTGTCGATGATCTTTGCAGCCTCGTTGTCCACTGGAGTGCTGCCAGCTGATTGGAGGGTGACAAATGTTACTCTCTTGTTCAAGAAAGGAAATAGGGATAACCCTGGGAACTACAGACCAATCAGTCTGTGCTGGGCAAAATACTGAACAGGATTTTGAGACAGGATTATGATTACTTGAAAAACCAAAGCTTGACTAAACATAGTCAGGTTGACTTTGAGAGGGGCAGGTCATGCCTCACAAACATTATTTAATTCTTTGAGGGTGTGACAAACACATTAATGAAGGTAGAGCAGTGGATGTGGTGTATTTGATAAGGTTCCCCATGGTAAGTTCATTCAGAAAGTAAGGAGGCATCGGATATAGGGAAACCTGTCTGTCTGGATACAGAATTGGCTGGCCCATAGAAGACGAGAGAGTGGTGGTTGATGGAAAGTATTCAGTCTGCAGCTCGGTGACTAGTGGTGTTCTGGAATCTCTGCACTTTGTGATTTTTATAAATGACTTGGATGAGGAAGTTGAAGGGTGGGTTAGTAAGTTTGTCGATGAGGAGTGGTGGATAGTGTGGAGAGGTGTTGTAGATTGCAACGGAACATTGACAGGATGCAGAACTAGGCTGGTAAGTGGTAGATGGAGTTCAACCTAGAAAAGTGTGAAGCGATTCAGTTTGGAAGGTCGAATTTGAATGCAGAATACAGAGTTAAAGGCAGTATCCTTGGCAGTGTGGAGGAACAGAGGGATCTTGTGGTCCATGTCCATAGATCCCTCAAAAGTTGCCACCCAAGTTGATGGAATTGTTAAACAGGTGTATGGTGTGTTGAGTTTCATTAGCAGGGGGATTGAGTTTAAGAGCTGTGAGATTATGCAGCTGCTCTATAGAGCCCTGGTTACACCACACTTGGAATATTGTGTTCAGTCCTGGTCGCCTCATTATAGGCAGGATGTGGAAGCTTTTGAAAGGATGTAGAAGAGACTTACCAGGATGCTGATGCTGCTTGGACTGGAGGCCATGTCTTGTGAAGTAAGGTTGAGGGAGCTAGGGCTTTTCTCATTGGTGCGAAGAAGGATAAGAGGTGACTTGATAGTGGTGAACAAGATGATGAGAGGCATAGATAGAGTGAGTAGCCAGGGACTTTACCATCGCGGAAGTGGCTAACACAAGGAGGCATAATTTTAAGGTGACTGGAGGAAGATTTAGGGGAGATGTCAGAGATGGGTTCTTTATACCGTGTGGTGGGTGCATGGAATGCTCTGCCAGCAGTGGTAGTAGAGTCAGAGACATCAGGAACGTTTAAGCGACTCTTGGATAGGCACATGAATGATTAGTACAATGAATGGTATGTAGGTTAGTTTGATCTCAGAGTAGGATAAATGGTTGGCACAACATTGAGGGCCGAAGGGCCTGCACTGTTCTATGTGATGTCTGATGGCAAGTAGATGCTGAGATTCTTTCCACTCTGTGGTGGAAAAACTTGTCAAAATGATATGGAATGTAGACAATTTGTAAAAAGCCTATATATTAATAAAAAGAGAGGTTGCTGGAGAAACTCAGCAGGTCTGGCAACATCTGCAGAGAGAAAGCCGTTAATGTTTCAAGATCATTGACCCTTTAGAATGTATGTATTTGACGGTAGATCATGTTCAACTGTGACTGGCTTGATTTACTTTTAAGGGGGCAATGTAGTTGATGTAACATGGACTTCCAACTGGCATTTCATCACCAGGAACGTGATTAACTTACCGCAAAGTTGGACCACATGCAATAAAAGGGCGAATGACAGCATGGATTGGCTGAGTGACAAGAAACTTAGTGGCAGTGAACAGTTTTCTGAAATTTATTTGAGAAGTGCAAAATGAAATGTTTTGTGAGGAAAGGCAAAGATAAAATTCTAAAGAAATGCAGCAATGTGCACCTGAGGGTCTGTGTTCAAATTATTTGAAGGTAGCAAGACAGTTTGAGAGTGTAGTTAAGAAGGCATACAAAATTGTGGGTTTTAAGAGTGCAGAGGCACGGGAGTGTGATGAACCTGCAGAAAACGCAGGTTTGGCTTTAGCTAGAATACTGTCTGGTTCTGTGCACACAACATTGGAAGGATGTGAAGCTTTTGAGAGAGTATAGGAAAATAATTTCAAGAATGAGGAAATTCAGCTACACAACTTCAAGAAGTTGAAGTTATTTTCCTCTGAATAGGGAAAAATAAGCAGTGATGTGTGAAGTGGTAGCCAAAATCTGGAGCAAATGGGAAGAAACGGGTTTTTCCATTGGTGGAAGGTTCAAGAACCAGAGGACGCCAGTTTAGCGTGACTGGTAAAAGAAGTAACAGTGACAGGAGGGAAAACATGTTCACACAGCAAGTGGTTAGAATCTGCAATGTGCTGCTTGAGAGCACTTAGAATCAACAGGAACCGGCTATGGGGGAGAGGATAGGCACTGAGACTGGCAGAGCTTTCTTCGAGAGCTGCTGTGGAGATGTTGGGATGAAAAGCCACCTTCAGTGTGGTGATTTCTGCAACCTGTTATTCTAATGTCTGCCTTGCATTTCTAATTTTCCAACTTATATTTCCCACCCACCCCATTCCCCTGCTGCCGCTGAAAGGATGATTTCAGTTGCAACTTATCAACCCTTCGAGCACCTCCCCCCAACCTAGTGACAGATTGCTATCCTTTGCTTTAACAATGATGTTGGTCTCTTAGATGTCAGAAACTTATTTTCTCGTGTGTGTGTGTGTGTCAGAATGAAAGGGGATGTGTATGTTTCATATTTATCAGTTACTCTTCTAGATTTCAGCAATGTTTTTACATTGTCAGCTGGTGGAATTTAATTTCAATTAATAAATCTGGAATACAAATCTAATCTTATTCATGGTGACCACAAAACTATAATTGATAATTGTAAAAACTATAGGTAGACTAATGTCCTTTTGGGAAGGAAGTCTGCTGTCCTTTTTTCAGTCTGGCCTACATGTGACTCCAGATCCATAGCAATGTGGTTGACTTCGATGCCTTCTGAAATAGCCTAGCAAGTCACTCAGTTCCAGAGAAACTAAGATGGCAGCAAATACAGACTTCACCAGTGACGCCACATTGCATGAAAGAATAAGAGACAATAATTCAAAGGAGGTTTTCCTGATGTTAGGATTAGGAGAAATTTGGGAGTATCTTAACTCTGCATCCAATGACCAGACTGACCTGAAGAATGATAGCACAGTGGTTAGCACTGCTGCCTCACAGCGCCAGAGACCTGGGTTCAGTTCCCACCTCAGGCGACTGACTGTGTGGAGTTTGCACATTCTCCCCGTGTCTGTGTGGGTTTCCTCCGGGTGCTCCGGTTTCCTCCCACGGTCCAAAGACGTGCAGGTCAGGTGAATTGGCCATGCTAAATTGCCTGTAGTGTTAGGTGAAGGGGTAAATGTAGGGGTATGGGTGGGTTGCAATTCGGCGGGTGGTGTGGACTTGTTGGGCCGAAGGGCCTGTTTCCGCACTGAAAGTAATCTAATTCAGTCTAATATTTGAACCTAAAATCAGTTGTGATTTTCACAAAGGGAACTATGTGTTGCTAACTATGTGTTTCTTTCTCTTGATAGGTGTTACAGTTCAGTACCAACTGTCCAGAGTGCAATGCACCTGCTGAAACCAACATGAAGTTACTGCGTATCCTTTTACGTAGTGTTTGATGTGATGGAACAGTAGGTGGGGAGACAGCTCCAGTAGAACCCAGCTTATTTGTACAGGAATTACAAATGTCAAATTTGAAAGATTGCTTGATTCCAGGTAGAAATTCAAAGTTAAAGAAGCAGCTCCCCATCAAGTTAGACAGCAGGTTAAAATGTGGAAATCTTAAGGCGCAGAGGTCATTTTGCTGCAGTTCTGTTTCTCTTGCCGTCACTCACTGAATACACTGACTGTGAATGTCAAGCCTGGTTTAGGGTTTGTTCCTTGTGAGAGTCTGGCCAATAACTGATAACAGGCTGTTTAATGTAACTGGTATCAAGTGTTCCTGATGTTTTCTACACGTACAATTCAGTTGTTGATTCTTGACCATCAAGAAGCTGGTAGGGGAGGGCTAAGTCATGTGGAAGGTAGGTTGGGTGTCCTGTATCTCCTGCACCAAACCTGATCGTTCTGGTGGGGGGCTTTTCAGACCAGTGATATACTGTGCACTCCACCTCAACTCCGTGGATTCTGTACAGTGACAGTCTGGGTTCTTCATTGGGGATGCTCAATAATATGTATATAGTTTTGGATGCCATTGGGGAGGGGGACTGGCCAGAGGAAAGTCATAGTGGCCAGGTGTCTGGCACTGAGCCTGGCCCTGTGGCTTAGAAGGGAAGGGGGAGAATAGAAAAGGGCTAATGGTAGGAGACTCAATAGTTAGAGATATGGACAGAAGATTCTGTGCTCGCGAACAGGACTCCTGATGAAAGGCTCCGGCCGGAATGGTCGATTGTCCTGCTCCTCGGATGCTGCCTCACCTGCTGTGTTTTTCCAATACCACACTCTCAATTCTAATCTCCAGCATCTGTAGTCCTCACTTTCTCCCGGAATGTATGTTGCCTCCCAGGTGCCAGGGTCTGGGGTGTCTCTAATCGAGTCTACAAGATTCTGAATGGGGAGGGTGAACAGCCAAAAGTTATGGTGTACATTGGCACTAATGACATTTCTAGGAAAATGGATGACGATCTTAAAAGTGATTTCAGGGAGTTGAATTGGAAGCTAAAAAGCAGGATGAGCAGACTAGCAATCTCCAAATTACTACTGGTGCCACATGCCAGTGAAGTGAGGAACATGAAGTGAGTGCAGCTAAGCACGTTGCTACAGGGCTGGTGTAGGAGGAGCAACTTCAGATATGTAGGTCATTGGGATACTTTCTGGGGAAGGTGGGACATGTACATGAAGGACAGGTTGCACTTAAACTGGAGGGACACCAATGTCCTGGCCTGGAGATTTGTTAGTGTACATTGGGAGGGATGAAACTAGTTTGGCAGGGGGATAGGAACCGAGTTTGTGAGATAGAACATTACAGCACAGTACAGGCCCTTCGGCCCTCAATGTTGTGCCGACCTGTGAAACCAATCTGAAGCCCATCTAACCTACACTATTCCATTTTCGTGCATACGTCTATCCAATGACCATTTAAATGGCCTTAAAGTTGTCGAGTCTACTACTGTTGCAGGCAGTGCATTCCATGCCCCTACTACTCTCTGAGTAAAGAAACTACCTCTGACATCTGTCCTATATCTATCAGCCCTCAATTTAAAGCTATGTCCCCTCGTGCTAGTCATCACCATCTGTGGAAAAAGGCTGTCACTGTCCACCCTATCTAACCCTCTGATTATCTTATGTCTCAAATAAGTCACCTCTCAACCTGCCTCCTTCTTTCTAACGAAAACAGCCTCCAGTCCCTCAGCCTTTCCTTATAAGACCTTCCCTCCAAACCAGGCAGCATCCTAGTAAATCTCCTCTGCACTCTTTCCAAAGCTTCCACGTCCTTCCTATAATGCGGCGACCAGAATGGTACGCAATAGTCCAAGTGCAGCCGCACAAGAGTTTTGTACGGATGCAACGTGTCCTCATGGTTCAGAAACTCGATCCCTCTACCAATAAAAGCTAACAAACCGTATGCCTTCTTAACAACCCTATAAACCCTTGTGGCAACTTTCAGGGATCTATATACCTGGACACTGAGATCTCACTGCTCATCCACACTACCAAGAACCTTACCATTAGTCCAGTACTCTGCATTCGTGTTGCTCCTTCGAAGTTAATCACCTCACACTTTTTCACATTAAACTCCATTTGCCACCTTTCAGCACAGCTCTGCAGCTTATCTATATCCCTCTGTAACCATAACTTCTTTCGACACTATCCACAACTCTCCCGACTTTTAGTCTCATCCACAAATTTATGAACCCATCCTGCTACGCCCTCATTCAGGTCATTTATAAAAAATGACACAGCAGTGGACCCAAAACAGATCCTTGCAGTGTACCACTAGTAACTGAACTTCAGGATGAGCATTTCCTATCAGCCACCACCCTCTGTCTTCTGTCAGCTAACCAATTTCTGATCCAAACTGCTAAATCACCCTCAATCCCATGCCTCTGTATTTTGTGCAATAGCCTACCATGGGAAACCTTATCAAACGCCTTACTGAGCTCCATATACACAACATCAACCACTTTACCCTTATCCACCTGTTTGGTCATCTTCTCAAAGAACTCAATAAGGTTTGTGAGGTTTGTGAAATCCCTAATCAACTTATTCCTTTCTAGATTATTGTAAATCCTATCTCTTATAACCTTTTCCAACACTTTACCCACAACTGAAGTAAGGCTCACTGGTCTATAATTTCCAGGATTGTCTCTACTCCCTTTCTTGAACGAGGGAACAACATTTGCTATCCTCCAGTCTTCTGGCAAGATTCCTGTAGACAATGACAGCATAGAGATCAAAGCCAAATGCTCTGCAATGTCCTCCCTGGCTTTCCAGAGAATCCTAGGATAAATCCCATCCGTCCCAGGGGACTTATCTATTTTCACATTTTCTGGAATTGCGAACACCTCCTCCTTGTGAAACTCAATCCCATCTCGTCTAGTAGCCTGTAAGTCAGTATTCTCCTCGACAACATTGTCTTTTTCCTATGTGAATACTGACAAAAATATTCACTTAGCACTTCTCCTATATCCTCGGACTCCACACACATCTTCCCACTACTACCCTTGATTGGCCTTAATCTTACTCTAGTCATTCCTTTATTCCTGATATGCCTATAGAAAGCTTTAAGGATTTCCTTGATTCTATCCACCATTGACTTCTCATGTCCCCTCCTGGCTCCTCTTAACATTTTTTTAGTTCCTTTGGCTAACTTGAAACTCACAAGCGCCCTAATTGAGCCTTCATGTCTCATCCTAATGTAAGCCTCCTTCTTCCTTTTGACAAGAGATTCAACTTCTTTAGTAAACCACAGCTCCCGCTCTTGACAACTTCCTCCCTGCCTGACAGGTGCATACTTATCAAGGACACGCAGTAGCTGTTCCTTGAATAAGCTCCACATTTGATTTGGGCTCATCCCCTGCAGTTTCCTTCCCCATCCTAAATCTTGCCTAATCGCATCATAATTGCCTTTCCCCGCTATAACTCTTGCCGTGCAGTATATACCTATCCCTTTCCATCATTTAAGTAAACATAACTGAATTGTGGTCACTATCACCCAAGTGCTCACCTACCTCCAAATCTATTACCTGGCCAGGTTTATTACCCAGTACCAAATCCAATGTGGCCTCACCCCTCATTGGCCTGTCTACATACTGTGTCAGGAAACCCTCCTGCACACAACGGACAAACACTGATCTGTCTAAAGTACTCGAACTATAGTAGTCCCAGTCAATATTTGGAAAGTTGAAGTCTCCCATCACAACTACCCTGTCTCTCTCACTCCTGTTGAGAATCATATTTGCTATCCTTTCCACTACATCTCTGGAACTATTCGGAGGCCTATAGAAAACTCCCAACAGGGTGACCTCTCCTTTCCTGTTTCTAACCTCAGTAGATGAGTCCTCAAACGTCCTTTTTGCAACTGTTATACTGTCCTTGCTGAACAATCCCACCCACCCACTACCATCTTCTATGTTCTTACTGAAACATCTAAATCCTGGATCCTGCAACAATCATTCCTGTCTGTGCTCTATCCATGTCTCCGAAATGGCCACAACATCAAAATCCCAGGTACCAACCTATGCTGCAAGTTCCAGATTATTCCGGATGCTCCTGACATTGAAATAGACACACTTCAAGCCAACCTCTTCCTTGTTGGTACCCTCTTGCGTCCTTGAAACCTTATTTCTGACCTCACTACTCTTAACCTCCTGTATGCTTGAACTACAATTCAGGTTCCCATTTCCCCCCCCCCCATTGAATTAATGTAAACCCACCCGAAGAGCATTAGCAAATGTCCCCCCAGGGTATTGGTACCCCTCTGGTTCAGGTGAAGACTGTCCTGTTTGTAGAGGTCCCACCTTCCCCAGAAAGAGCCCCAATTATCCAGGAATCCAAAAACCACCCTCCCTGCACCATCCCCGTAGCCACATGTTCAACTCCCCTCTCTCCCTTTTCCTTGCCTCATTGGACAACAAACCAGAGATGATAACTCTGTCCTAGCTTTAAGCTTCCACCCTCGCTCCCTGAATATCTGCCTTAACTCCCCATCCCTTTCCTACCTATGTCATTGGTGTCTTTTTGGACCACGACTTGGGGCTGCGGTTGCTCCTCCTCCCCCTCAAGGATCCCGAAAACATGAATAGAGACATCACAAACCCTGGCACTTGGGAGGCAACACACCAACCGTGAGTGTCTCTTGTTCTCACGTAACCTTCTCTCTGTCCCCCTAACTATGGAGTCCCCAGTGACTAATGTTCTGCTTCTCTTCCCCTTCCCTTCTGAACAACAGGGATAGACTCTGTGCCAGAGATCTATACCCCACTGCTTTCCCCTGGTAAGTTGCCCCTTACAGTATCCAAAACAGTATACTTATTGTTGAGGGGAATGGCCACAGGGGATCCCTGCACTGCCTGCTGGTTCCTTTTCTGTCCCCGACGGTAACCCATCTCCCACCTTCTTGCACCTGAGGTGTGACTACCTCCCTGTAACTCCCCTCAATAACCCCCTCCATCTCCCAAATGATCCAAAGTTCATCCAATTCCAGTTCCCTAACGCAGTTTTCGAGGAGCTGGAGTTGGGTGCACTTCCCGCAGATGCAGTCAGCAGGGACACTAGTGGTGACCCTCACCTCTCACATTCTGCAGGAGGAACATTCATCTGCCCTAACCTCCAATCCCACTGTTCTAAGTTCCCAACAAGACTACTGAAAAACTAAAAAAAAAACTAGTCACTACCAATCTGCCGCACAGAACCCTTTTTTAATTTGAGAAGGAGGATGGGTGGGAGACGCTAGCTGAATAGTGTTTTGGGTAAAGCAACCGCCCAGATGTAAGGCCTCACTTACCCAGCAGTCCAGTGTGCACTCCTGCTCAGCGTGTGTTCTGCCTATACACAAGGTAAGCTTTTATATTTTAAGCTTACCTTCCCATCGGACCTCTGGTCCTCCTCCCACTGCAACTGCTGCTAAGAAACTGAAGGTCACCTCTCGTGATTGAGTTTTTTGAGAAAGTAACAAAAAGGATGGATGGGGGCAGAACAGTAGATGTGATCTATTTGGACTTCAGTAAGGCAGTCAAGAAGGTTCCTCATGGGAAGGTTAGGTTAAAGTTTAGGTCTCATGGAATAGGGAGGACTAGCCATTTGGCCACAGAACTGGCTCAAAGGTAGAAGACAGAAGGTGGCGGTGGAGGGTTGCTTTTCAGACTGGAGGCCTGTGACCAGTGGAGTGCTACAAGGATCGGTGCTCGGTCCATGACTTTTCATCATTTATATAAATGATTTGGATGCGAACATAGGAGGTACAGTGAGTAAGTTTGCAGATGACACCAAAATTGGAGGTGTGGGTGGACAGCGACGAAGGTTATGTCAGATTTCAACAGGATCTTGATCAGATGGGCCAATGGGCTGAGAGGTGGCAGATGGAACTTAATTTAGATAAATGTGAGGTGCTGCATTTTGGGAAAGCAAATCAGAGCAGGACTTATACACTTAATGGTAAGGTCCTGGGGAGTGTTGCTGAACGAAGAGGCCTTGGAATGCAGGTTCATAGCTCCTTGAAAGTAGAGTTGCAGGTAGATAGGATAGTGAAAAAGGCTTTTGGTATGCTTTCCTTTTATTGGCCAGAGTGTTGAGTACAGGAGTTGGGAGGTCATGTTGCAGCTGTACAGGACATTGGTTAGGCCACTGTTGGAATATTGTGTGCAATTCTGGTCAGAGGCTGAATAGGCTGGGGTCATTTTCCCTCGAGTGCCAGAGGCTGAGGTGTGACCTTATAGAGGTTTATAAAATCATGAGGGGCACGGATAGGGTAAATAGACAAGATCTTTTCCCTAGCTTGAGGGAGTCCAGAACTAGAGAGCATAGGTTTAGGGTGAAAGGAGAAAAATATAAAAGGGGCCAAAGGGGCAACTTTTTCACACACAGGATGATCCGTGTGTGGAATGAGCTGCCAGAGGAAGTGGTGGAGGCTGGTTCAATTAAACCATTTGAATGGCATCCGGATGGGTATGTGAATAGGAAGGGTTTAGAGGGATATGTGTCAATTGCTAGCAAATGGGACTAGATTAGGATATCTGGTTGGCATGGACAAGTTGGACCGAAGGGTCTGTTTCCGTGCTGTACATCTCAATGACTCTATGACTGTAATTGTTCTATGGGAAATGCACAACAGAAACGTGGGGGTGTTTAAGGAGCACTTGTTATGAGTGTTGTATAACTTGGTCCCACTGAGACAGGTGAGGAATGGGAAGGTGAAGGAGCCTTGGACGACGAGAGAAGAGGAGCTTCTTGTCAAGAGGAAGAAGGAAGCTTACTTAGGTTGAGGAAGCAAGGATCTGGCACAACTTTAGAGGATTACAGGGTTGCTTGGAAAGAATTTAAAATGGACTGAGGAGAGCCAAGAGGGGTCACAAAAAATCCTTGGCGGGAAGGATTATGGAAAACCCAAGGGCGTTCTATACTTACGTGTGGAATAAGAGAATGATCAGAGAGAGAGTAGGTCCGATCAGAGATAATGGAGGGAACTTATGTCTGGAGCCTGAAGATCAGGGGTGGCCCTAAAGAGTGTTTTGCTTCAGTATTCACTAGAGAGAGGGACATTGTTGATTGTGAGAACACAGTGGAACCAGGTTAATAGACATGAACAGATTGATATTAAGAAAGTGGATGTGGTGGAAATTTTGGGCAGCATCAAGATAGATAAGTGCCCAGGGCCAGACCAGAAATATCCAAGGTTACTGCGCGAAGTGAGGAATGAGATTGCTGCACCTTTGGCAATGATCTTTGCATCCTCACTCTCCTTGGGAGTAGTACTGGATAATTGGAGGGAGGCAAATGTTGTTCCTCTGTTCAAGAAAGGGAGTAGGGAAATCCCTGGGAATTACAGACCAGTCAGTCTTATGTCTGTGGTAAGCAAGGTACTGGAAAAGATTCTGAGAGATAGGATTTATGACTCTGGAAAAACATAGTTTGATTAAAGATAGTCAGCATGGCTTTATGAGGGGCAGGTCATGCCTCACAGGCCTTATTGAGTTCTTTGAGGATGTGACAAGACAAGTTGACGGAGGTCGAGCAGTGGATGTGGTTTATGTGTAGGCTCATTTAGGAGGTGTGGGATACGGGGAAATCTGGCTGTCTGGATACAGAATTGTCTGGCCGAAAGAAGACAGCCAGTGGTGGTGGATGGAAAGTATTCCACCTGGAGGTTGGTGACCAGTGATGTCCCACAGGTATCTATTCTTATGCCTCTGCTCTTTGTAGTTTTTATAAATGACTTGGTTGAGGGGATAGAAGAGTGGATTAGTAAGTTTGCCGATGACACAAAGGTCAGTGAAGTGGTGTTGTAGATAGCCCGCAACAGCCCTCGACAGTACGACAAGACATTGATAGGATGAAGAGCTGAGCTGAGAAGTGGCAGATGGAGTTCAACCTGGATAAATGTAAAGTGACTTTGGAAGGTCGAATTTGAATGCTGAATACAGGATTAAAGACAGGATTCTTGGTCGTGGAGGAACAGCGGGACCTTTGGGTCCACATACATAGATCCCCCAAAGTTGCCACCCAAGTTGATTGCGTTGTTAAGAAGGCGTATGGTGTTTTGGCTCTCTTTGACAGGGGGATTGAGTTTAAGAGCTGCAAGGTTATGCTGTAGCTCTCTTAAACCCTGGTGAGACCACACTTGTAATACTGTGTCCAGTTCTGGTCGCCTCGTTGTAGGAAAGATGTTGAATGTGCTCGGGCTTTTCACACTGGAGAGAAGAAAGAAGAGAGGTAACTTGATAGAGGTGTACAAGGTAATGAGAGGCATAGATAGAGTAGATAGCCAGTGACTGTTCCCCAGGGCAGAAATAGCTGTCACAGAGGTCATAATGTTAAGGTGATTGGAGGAAGGTATAGGGGAGATGTCAGAGAGTGGTGGGTGCATGCACTGTACTGCCAGCAGTGGTGGTAGAGTTCGAGACATTAGAGACATTTCAGTGACTGCTGGACAAGCACATGGATGGTAGTAAACTGAGGGGTGTGTAGGTTAGATTGATGTTAGATTAAGATAAATGGGCCTAACATCATGGGCCTAAGGGTTTACTATTCAATGTTCTAACAAAAACATTCAGGTTAAAACCCATAGGAATTCACTACTCTATAGTATCCTTTTCCCTTATGAAACACCTCACATCATTTCAGTCAAAATAAAACAATCTTGGTAGAATGGGGCAACTTTATAGAAATTGCAGTCATATTTAGAAATGTCATTCTGGAGCTGCACACAGTCAGTCAGTGTTTTAAAGTGAGCAGTTACATTGCTGTTTCAGAGAATGGATGACTATCGAAATAGTTTGAGGAGAAAGTGAGGACTGCAGATGCTGGAGATCAGAGCTGAAAATGTGTTGCTGGAAAAGTGCAGCAGGTCAGGCAGCATCCAAGGAGCAAGAGAATCGACGTTTCAGGCATGAGCCCTTCTTCAGGAATGAGGAAAGTGTGTCAAGCAGGCTAAGATAAAAGGTAGGGAGGAGGGACTTGGAGGAGGGGCATTGGGAATGCGATAGGTGGAGGGAACTCTAGGTGAGGGTTCCAGGGATTTGACTAAGCACCACCTTCCTAACCTGCAATCTTCTTCTTGACCTCTCCGCCCCCACCCCACTCCAGCCTATCACCCTCACCTTGACCTCCTTTACACCTATCGCATTCCCAACGCCCCTCCCCCAAGTCCCTCCTCCCTACCTTTTATCTTAGCCTGCTGGACACACTTTCCTCATTCATGAAGAAGGGCTGATGCCCGAAACGTCGATTCTCCTGTTCCTTGGATGCTGCCTGACCTGCTGCGCTTTTTCAGTATCGAAATAGTTTCTCTAACTTGCAGTTTCCACTCTTGGCCTGTTTAGTTAAGCCTAATGACCCCTTTGGTTTTGGATGATATGGGGTTTATTACTCATTGACTCATCACATTGTACTTTTTTTTTGAGGTTTTTTGAAGCAGTGTGAGAAATGGTTTGGATAACTGCTTAACTGGTTATGAAAGGAATTATTTGCATCATGACCATGAATGGCCTTCAGTAAAAGCAATGTAGCAGGGTTTCCCTATTCAAATGTTTGCTATTCAGGGGTTGTTTTGCTCAGTCATTGGTTGTCCTTGAATTTCATGTCGGATTCCCTGTGGGATTAGAATATAAGCATGCATCTGGCAAGAATTAACATTACTCTCTCAAATCCATTCTTTTTAATTTCTTTCTTTTGTTGTCAAAATGTATCCATAGCATAGACAATGGTGGTGTGCTCACTTCCCCTTAGAGCCACCCTGTTCTGGGTTTGCAATCACTTCCTGTTAAGCGGTGCCAGTGTTTCCCTTCATCAAAAATTCCTAGAGATCCCCCACTTTAAGGAGGTGATCATTATGGCAACAAACTGTGGAGCTTGTGGACACAGGACCAATGAGGTAACTCTCTCAAATGTTCCAACTTTCTAATTTATCACATGGTGGGGAAGGGAGTGCCTTTGGGTTGTGGGAAGAAGACTGAAATATGGACACTGGCATTGTGAAAAATAATTTTGCCTCTCCCATTCTTTTGTGGGAATTGAGTCTTCATTGGGTTTATCTGCACTAAGCCCTCATCATTATGAACAGGATAATCTGATGACCTTGGTCCATGACTCCTGACAATGCTAGACTAGAATGACATCAGACTAGCCTGGGTGACGGTCTCCCAACCACTGTCATTAACTGTCTCTCCGAAGGCACCCAGAGTGTGCAAGTTAACTGTGGAGAGTTTCAGGTTTATACATTCACAGTGGCCCTGTTAATCATGTAACAGCAACACAGCCCTCTGCCTTCCCTACACTCGATCTGTCAGTCACTCAGGTATTGCTCTTGCAAAAGGAATTCCTTACCTGCTGCTGTGTATTATAGCAAAACCAGTCAAGATTTGACTGTGAATAGAAATCATGCAGTAGGATAAACTGATACTTGAGCAAAAGTTCTGAATAAAAGTTTGTGTTTGTTCCTGCGGGCCAGAGCACTCCCAAACCCTCCTGTGCTGAGCTCATTCCATTCAGAATGAAGCAGCAGTACTAAAGTTGTCCCATTTATACTGTTGGGCTCAAGAAAAAGGACTAGCTCCTGCTCCTTATTTTGTGACTTAAGTTGCAAAGTCTGAGAAACAATAAAAGACTTGCATTTATATTGTGCCTTTCACACCTACCAGATATCAGAAGTGCTTTCCAGGTAATGAAGTATTTATGCTGGGAAGCCTCTGTTGTAATGCAGAAATGAACTATTGTCTGACTGATGTGCACCATGGTTAAACAGCTCCAAGATGAAGAAAGAGTTATTGGGTCAAGTATAAGAGTTCAGATGTTGTGGCACCTTTATAAGGAGTCTGTATGGGAAGGTGGCAGAGGTGATGGTAAGCAGAGAGAAAAAGGACAGGTGGAATTTTATGATATTACTTGTTTCTTTTGTATTTTGCAATTTCAGGTGAAGTCGGGAGGTGCCACAGAGCCTCTGGGCACTAAAATCACACTGCGAATTACAGATCCTTCTGACATGACCAGAGACCTGCTGAAGGTACAGCATTGCTTCATGGTGACAGTTTTCAGCAGTGTAATCTGATGGATAAGCTTTGTAATGTGTTTTGCTATTGATCTCTTTACATCTGGTAAATGAACCTGTTGAATTACGAATAATCAAAACTTTGCAAACAGGGCATTTTTTTTTTGTTTATGGGACGTGGATGTGCTTGCAAGATCAGCATTTATTGCCCTGGAGTAGATGGTGATGAGCTGCCTTCTTGAAACTCTGCAGTCCACATGGTGTGGGGTCGCCCACTATGCTGATAGGGAGGGAGTTGCAGAATTTCAATCCAATGACAGAAGGATTGGTGATATATTGGATGGTGAGTGATTTGGAGGAAAGCTTGCAGGTGGTGGTGTTCCATTGTATTTGCTACCCTTGTTCTTCTACCTCGTAAAATCATGGATTTAGAAGATTATGTTGAAGGAGGCGTGACTGACCGATTGTTGCAGTGCATCTTGTAGCTGGTAGATGCTGCTGTCATTACGTTGGTGATGGAGGGAGTGAGTGTTGAAAGTGATGGATGTGGTGCCAGTCAAACAGGCTGCTTCATTCTGCTGATGTCAAACTTCTTGGAGTGCACACATCCATGCAAACAGGGAGTATCCTATCACCCCATTGATTTGCACCTTATAGATGTTGGACAATCTTTGGGGAGTCGGGAAGTGAGTTACTCACTGCAAGATTCCCAGCCTCTGACTTGCTGTTACAGCTGCAGTATTTATATGGCTAGTTCAGTTTCTGGTCAATGGTAATCCCCAGATGTTAGTAATGAGGGAGTCAGTGATGGTAAATTCATTGAAGTCAGAGGATGAGGATTAGATTATTTCTTGTTGGAGATGGTCGTTGCCTTGTACTTGTGTGTTGTTACTTGCTACTTATCAGACCAAGTCTGGATATAGTTCGGGTCATTGTGCATATGGACAAGCAAATGCTGCTGAACATTCTTCAGTGATGAGTGAACATTCCCAATTTTGACCTTATGATAGAGGGAAGGTCATTGAAGCAGTGGAAGATGATTGGGCCAAGGACACTACCCTGAGGAACTCCTGCAGAGATGTTCTGGAGCTGAGATGATTGATCTACAATAACCACAACCATCTTCCTTTGTGCTAGGTTTGTCCCAACCAGTGAAATGCTTTTTTTCCTTGATTACCATTAACTCCAATTTTTCTAGGACGATTTGATGGCACACTCAGTCAAATGCAGCCTTGATGTCTTTGACCTCTGACCTCATTTCTGGAATTCAGCTCTTTTGTCCATGTTTGAGCCAAAGTTGTAATGTGCTGAGGCACTGGGGGAACTCAAACTGGACGTTACTGAAAAGCTTATTGCTGAGCAGGTGCTGCCTGATAGTACTGTTGATACCTTCCATCACTTTTTACTGACGATCAAGAGTAGACTGGGGCAGTGCTTATTAGCTTGTTTTGGATTTGTCTTAATTTTTGTGGACAGGACATACCTGAGTAATTTTCCACATAACCAGGTAGATGTGTGTGTTGTTATTGTACTGGACAACTTGGCTTGGGGTATGACCTGACATGGTTCATAAATGAGTTGTGTTTTTACTGGGTGTAACAGAACAATTTGCAATTCTGTCCTTTTTACCTTTTGCAGTCTGAAACCTGCACCGTCTCTATTCCAGAGCTGGAATTTCAGCTTGGAATGGGCATTCTTGGAGGAAAGTTCACCACTTTGGAAGGGTTGCTGACAGATATGAAAGAATTGGTGAGAAATGTTTATTCTTCTAAATTTTATTAATACTCTGTAGCCTGAAATGCTGGGAACAATGACAGATGTTTGTGATACTTTCAACTGTGTCTAGGGGCAATGAAAGTAGAGAGCTGGTGCTCATTCTTACTCTTGCCTTTGCCTCTGCTCAATCCCACAGGGAAACCATGCTATCACATAAAAAACATTGAAGGGTGAATGGGAAACAGCAGCAAAAATTGTGGGTTGTGTTTTTGGGAAGTATTAGGAATAAGCAAGTAATTCTCTTGTTCAAAATGTACCAACTCTGCTATCAGGAATGCTTGTAAAACATGTTTGACTTCGAGAAGTGGCTGTTTCTTCTCTCTGCATTCAGTTTTTGAATTGCATTTTTGCCCCATTTACAGATCTTTTGCATAGTTCTGGTTAATAAATTTTAGTTTGTGCTGACGCAAAGATTCAGTCACAAAACATGTTACTCCACGTTTGGGACTATTCTAAAGCTGCACAGAGTTAAAGGGCTGTAGGCAATTTGCACATCTCATCTGAATGCTGTAACAGATCTTTAATGTTGATCCTGCGTGGTTTACAACACAATGGAAAAGCAATGCAGATTGTTTCTGACATTGTGCCAATCTTGGCTGTTAATGCTGAACTCCAACTTAGTTGTTGCTCTGAAGATTTGAAAACTGGCCTATGGGATATCTCACTGTTTATTTTTTATTTGTAGATTATGGCAAAGAATCCATTTTTTGCTGGGGACAGCTCTGCTCCTGAAAAATCTGGAAAGCTCAGAGAATTTGGGCAGAAGTTGGATGAGGTAAAAAAGTATTATGGGTGAATTTTGTATATAAAAATCTTGAGTTCATCGTCAGATGAACTAATGAAGTGATCCTCCAGTTCTGACTGGTTGAAGTATGCATCAGACTAGTTTCACAATCATAGAATCCCAACAATGTGGGACCCGGCCATTCAGCCCATAGAGTCCACACCGACCTTCCAAAGAGAACTCTACCAGACCCACCCCCTACCCTATAACCCTGCATTTCCCATGGCTAATCCACCTAACCTGCACATCTTTGGACTGTGGAGAGGAAATTGGAGCACTTAGAGGAAACCCACACTGACACAGAGAATGTGCAAACTCCACACAAACAGCCACCCAAGGTTGGAATCAAACATGGGTCCCTGGTGCTGAGAGGCAGCGGTGCTAACCACTGAGCCACCTTACATGCCCAAGGTGCGAATTGCACTTGAGCCACATTGGAGTTGAGGCTATAATTCCTGATCTGGAGTCAGGCATATTATCCATTGCGCCTGTGGCCCAGTGCTTAATGGTCCTGTTGCAGCTCACCCTGTACAAGTGAATCCTGTTGGCACTGAGCAGTGACTGGAAGCTGAACCAGATTCAAAACCAATTACTATTTTAAAATAAACCTCATGCTTTACTGTAGTGACCTTGAGCTTGCACCTTTCTCCATGGTTGAACTTTATGTAAATATTGTTCCAGTTCTCATGTTTGCAGGACTTGCTGTTCCACTGTAAAATGCAGTGAAGTAAGGAATTGATTGTGTTCAGGGAGTCTGTTTAGGGTATGGTTGGCTCTTTGGATGTTGACAATCAGAATAAAACGGCTGACGGTGAATAAGTCTTTGTAGACTAACAGAACGTGGAGTGATTCACAGGCAGAGAACACTGTTCTAATCTTCTATATCGCTGAAAGCATAGTGGACAGTTTTATCATTCATTGTCTCTCCTTTCCATGTATATACTCCATCCACTATGAGTGGGTATGGAATTAGGTGTACTGTTTGACCACTGGCACACTTTTTGGTATTTAGTTTATGGATTTTATTCCCATTTTTTTCTGTGGAACACTAGGACTGTTGAAGTCAGATTGTATTGTTCTATAGCTCATAGTGCAACAAAAAAGACTTAAATTTCTAACTCTTGCTTTCAAAATCCTATTTACCTATCTTTGTGATCTCCAAAAGTACCACAACCCTCCAATGTCTCTTGGCTCCTCTAATTCTGGTCTCTTGAGCATCTTCAAATTTTATCACTCCACCATTGGTAAAAACACATTTAGTTGCTAAGGCCCTAAGCTCTGGAATTCCTTACCCCAACCTTTACAACTCCACATTTTCCTCTTTTTAAAATGCTCCCTAAAAGACATCTCTTGGTTACCTGTCTTAGTGTCTTATGTTGCTTGTTACCAAATTGTTTGACTTTGCTGCTGTGAAGGTCATTGGGATATTTTACTTGGTTGCTTTATTAATGGTATTTTTAGAAGCAGCTACAGCGTTTACTGGTGTAAATACAATACAGGTAGTTCTTCTACAACCCATTTTGTCAGCATGAATTGGCTATAACACGACTGATGAATCGTGGACATTGTTTGCATAACACAAACTTCCTGCTGAATGGTTATATCGGGTTTTCCATAGCGCGATCTTTTACAGCGGTTTCTCATAGTGCGAGGTTGCAGAGGAACACAACTATTGCATTATAACAGAACAACCTGTACTGAGAGCAGCTCCTACACTGTGTGTGGCACCTTGTCAGGTGAGCTACAACAGTGGCTGAGATTCCTCAAACCTGTGCAGCTTAACTTTCAACTATTTGTGTTTTTCTGTGCTTTAGCTGAACTCTCTTTTCAAAATTGAATTTAATTGTTTATTTTTTCCTTCAGATTATTGCGGGTAGGAGAGAAGCTCATATCATTCTTAAAGACTCAGCAGGAAACAGTTATCTCCAGGCAAGTGCTGCTGGAATAGCTTCACCTATTTAAACTCTCAGGATGGGGGGACAACCTCTCATGTACTGCAGGCTGTGTCCAAAAAAGCAACTTCAAATGAACTGAACATACAGTTTGATTGCCTGCCCATCCCCCCCAAAGAAAACCCAGGAACATCCCCATGGATGAGATAATCCGTTGTTCCCAGAACATGGAATCAAAATGGCATTTGCACAGCTGGTGTTGAAGCAGTTTCAGAGACTGCTGACTGCTTTTGTCCTGGTTGTATCTCTACACTGAGGTTTCATGTCCCTTTGTTTAGAATGAATATCAAATGACTGGTCACTTGCAAGCTCCAAAGCCTTTTAACTGACAGATCCAGATTAATTCATGTTATCCCAACCCTTCTTCATTTTGAATTGTCTTCAGTCAGTGACTGCAATAAGAAAAAGGAGATTCCATAAATATATTGTAGTGACAACTTGAACTGTTTTTAATTTGGAAAGTATTGTAAACACAGAGACAATGTACAAGGTGCAATATGGAGCTTGGGATTTAATAATTATTATTGGGCTGCATTCCTAACTCATTTGCTTGTTTTCCTGTCTTTCTAGAATTTATATGCCCCAGATCCTGATCCAGAAATGAAGATTGAAAAGTATGAGCGCACATTTGAAGATAACGAGGAACTTGGTTTGAATGACATGAAGACTGAAAATTATCAGGAGCAAGAAATAGATAAATAAAACAGAGAGCATGGGTTCAGTCAGGACGGGGATAGCTTGTCTGATGCCTTGGTGTACCATCTGAAATGTTGAAATAGATATTCATCAAAGGAAAGGTGATCTCAAAAGCGTTGATCATTGAAGTGTTTGTAATAGAATGTGATGTGGATGTGAGTACATTTTGTACAATTCACAGATCCTGAATATTATTTTGCCAGTTGATTCAAAGTGAAAGAAGTTGCTGGATTTATTGCTGCCTTTATTATGGGCTCTTCCAACCATCCAAGGTGGGAGCAAATATCCACACAGCCTTCAATTGGGTCTTCCTGATTAAACTGAAATGAGGATAAATGGCAGATGAGAGCTTAACTCACCACTCGATGCACTCATTTGATGCTTGAATCTAATATTTTGTTACTAACTCATTCTGACTTCATATAAAAAAAATTATGCAGAAAGTCATTTGCTTCTGATTGCAGTACATGTTGGATTCACAAGTCTGACCAGGTAGATGCTATCAGTTAAACTAATGCACCAAATGCAGCTTTCCATTATCTCTTTTGTATTGTGGTTCAATATTTTGGGTTGTACAATCTGGAGGTGACCAAACTACAAGTAGTCAATCAATCAGGAAACAGTATTGCCCAATATATATTGTATAATTGTTCCATACAATTCCACACATTTAATTGATGGTCCGAATGAGGTGATGGATTTGATGCTTGAATTGACTGGTGATTGTACAATCTGAGAAGCTGTTCCTATGTGCTGCAAGACTATGACTCATTAAGTCTGTGGGATCAATGTAGCTTGAAAAGTTGGCTGCACGTTTTGAGTACCTTCCAGGATGTTGTATGTTCGTAGAATTGTTTTAAGCAGAATTGCATTTTGTAACCACCAAATCCATCATTCTATTTCACAACCCTAATCTCAGATAACATTCTGAAGCTTTCAACCATGAACTTACTATTTTTCTAACAAGCGTAAAAACATTGAGAAATTGGTATTATTCCAAATAATTTGCTAATTGCTTGCGTAACCAAAATGGTTGGGTGTTTATGTTGGTGATTGAGCATACATTCATATTCTCTGTTGTTGATAATGGAGTGGAATCCTACATTTCTTTGAAGTAAAAGCAAAATACTGAGAACCAAAAATAATGTTTTGGAAATACTCCAGTTGGATAACAACTGGAGAATTTAAACTGACAACACTTTCCCTGTCCAGAGATGTTGCCTAATTTGAGTATTCCTAGCATTTTCTGTTGTTCTCTTTTTCGGTATCCCTGGTAAGATTCAGAGTAATGGAATCTTCAATCCTGGTACAGTATATTTAATAAATATATTGACAGACCTTGTAACTTGCAGTTGTCTTGCTTTTTCTCAATTTCTGGCATTGAAGGTTATGTCCTTATGCACAACCTAAAAGGAAAGTACGTGTTCATTGTAATGCAAGTACACTGCATTCAAAGGAAAGACAAAACAACTTTGAGGAAGCAGAGTGCTTTACTGAAGTCTCATCGGGGTTTATATGAAGTTGTTGATCAGTTTTGGAATGCCTATATTTTATACATTCCCTTCCTACCCCACACTGCTTCATAATCTGCAGGAAGAGGCAAAAGATAAAGTTCAATTGGAGAAACTTTCTCCAATTCCTTTAAGTGATCAACCAAGTCGCAATGTGTGAACTGACTGGAGGCTGTCACACTCTTGCCCTCCATAGAAAGGTATCAGCCATTCTTGTCGTCTTACTTCCTTGGTGAATGTTTGACAATGCCTAAAACTATTTGTAGCAATGACAACTTGAAATGTCCCATTTTATTTGAAAGAGACTGAAAAGATCAATATATAATAAAATGTTGGGTTTGGAAAATTTAAATTTTCTTTAAAGATCAAAAGAACTGCAGATGCTGAAAATCAGTAAAAAAATCAGAAGTTGCTAGAAAAGCTCATCAGGTTTGGCAGCATCTGAGGAAGTATCACCGGATTGGAAATGTTAACTGATTTTTCTTCACAGATACAGCCAGACCTGCTGCGCTTTTCCAGCAAAAACAACATTTTTGTAATTGAAACTAACCTCATATCTACTATTTTGAAACTTTGCCACCTGCACATCCACTAATATCATTTATTGTATCCGTTGCTCCCGATGTGGTCTCCTCTACATTGGGGAGACTGGGCGCCTCCTAGCAGAGCGCTTTAGGGAACATCTCCAAGACACCCGCACCAATCAACCACACCGCCCCGTGGCCCAACATTTCAACTCCCCTCCCACTCTGCCGAGGACATGGAGGTCCTGGGCGTCCTTCACCGCCACTCCCTCACCACCAGACGCCTGGAGGAAGAACGCCTCATCTTCCGCCTCGGAACACTTCAACCCCAGGGCATCAGTGTGGACTTCAACAGCTTCCTCATTTCCCCTTCCCCCACCTCATCCTAGTTCCAAACTTCCAGCTCAGTAACTGTCTCCATGACTTGTCCGGACTTGTCCTACCTGCCTATCTCCTTTTCCACCTATCCACTCCACCCTCTCCTCCTTGAACAATCACCTTCATCTCCTCCCCCACTCACCCATTGTACTCTATGCTACTTTCTCCCCACCCCCCACCCTCCTCTAGCTTATCTCTCCACGCTTCAGGCTCACTGCCTTTATTCCTGATGAAGGGCTTTTGCCCGAAACGTCGATTTTACTGCTCGTTGGATGCTGCCTGAACTGCTGTGCTCTTCCAGCACCACTAATCCAGTACAGGAGTTGGGAGGTCATGTTGTGGCTGTACAGGACATTGATTAGGCCACTGTTGAAATATTGCATGTAATTCTGATCTCCTTCCTATCGGAAAGATGTTGTGAAACTTGAAAGAGTTCAGAAAAACTTTCCAACCCTGGCAACATCCTTGTAGGATTAGAGTTATAGGGAGATGCTTTACAGGCTGGGGCTATTTTCTCTGGAGCGTCGGAAGCTGAGGGGTGACCTTTATAGAGGTTTACAAAATTGAGGGGCATGGATAGGGTAAATAGGCAAGTCTTTTTCTTGGGGTCGGGGAGTCCAGAACTAATGGGCATAGGTTTAGGGTGAGAGGGGAAAGATATAAAAGAGACCTAAGGGGCAACCTTTTCACGCAGAGGATGTTACATGTATGGAATGAGCTGCCAGAGGAAGTGGTGGAGTCTGGTACAATTGCAACATTTAAGAGGCATTTGGATGGGTATCTGAATAGGAAGGGTTTGGAGGGATATGGGCCGGTGGGACTAGATTGGGTTGGGCCGAAGGGTCTGTTTCCATGCTGTACATCTCCATGACTATGACTTTATAGTGAGTTAATTACCTTTGAAAAGTAGAAGCAACAACTGAAACATAATATACTGATTTGATGTTGGTTGCAGAAAATTATCCCTTATCTTTGGCTAAATGCAATGTTTTTACATCTAGTTAGGTGGGTGTATGAAAATTTGGGAAAGATACACAAAATAAAATTGATATACTTAATTTATTCCAGTCCCGTGAAGAGAAATAGCACAGAAAGTATGCTAACTCTCAATGATACGTTGGGCAACGCTGTAATAAATTCAACTACTCTATTTTGAAGCAGGCTAGCTGATATACTTGCTTTTCTATGTAGCCTGGACTCAAGCATGTACCTTGTACAATTAACCTTTCTCTGTGCATTCTGGGCTAGACCCCAGAATCCTGCACTGTGATGACATAAGTTCTTTAATGGGAAATGCTTATGTGGACAATCAAAAAACATATCCTCCACTTCGCAAGCTATTTTGCTCACATCTCTAATTTTCACTTGTTACTTCTTGCAAACTCCTCCATTATATGTTTTTTCTAAAACATGCTATAATTTACCATGCAAAAGAAAATGGCACATAGTTACACTAACACGTGAAACTCGACATCGTGAAGAATGTGAACTCCTGGTAAGAGCTATCATGGGAAATGGTAGCACTTGCACATTTACACTGGAAATTCTAAAGTGCTCCAAATAGACTCAATCACCGGTCTCCTTTTTCCATCTGCTATTGCTCAATGTAGCTATGGTATTCATGGCAGCAATGGCAAAATTTGTTGATTTGATAACCTTTGTTTGGATGGTGTCTCTTTCCTTTGTCCAAGTTGTGAGTTTAAGCCTGACCCAATGACCTGAGCTTAAAAAGCAAGGCTGACACTCAACTGCAGCAGGAGAAAGTGTGGACTGCAGATGCTGGAGTTCAGAGATGAAAAGTGTGGTGCTGGAAAAGCACAGCAGGACAGGCAACATCCGAGGATCAATACAGTCAATGTTTCAGGCATAAGCCCTTCATCAGGAATGTGGAGTGGGCGAAAGGGGGCTTACAGATGAATGGGAGGGTGGGGTTGGGAAGAAGGCAGCTGGCAAGGCAAGAGGTAGCAGCAGATGGGGGGTAATGCATTGTGATAGGGTGGAGTGGATAGAACAGTTCAAGAGGGCACTACATTAGGGAGACAGGACACCAACTTGTGGAACGTTTCAGGGAACATCACTGGTGGACACACATCAAACAACTGTTGTGGTTCTGTTCACCGAGCTGGGAATTTGTGTTGCAGACGTTTTGTCCCCTGTCTAGGTGACATCCTCAGAGCCTGGGAGCCTCCTGTGAATTCTGCTATGAGTCCAGAGATGGGTGAGCCCATGGGTGTGCCATTGATTTGTTCATATATTTGGTTGTTGAATGCGAAGTGTGTTGTGAGGCACAGGTCCAGTAGTTTGAGTATGCCGTCTTTGTTGATAGGTTCCCCGTCTTGTTGTCTGTTCTGTATGTCCAGCAGGTTGGCTATTGTTTCTCTGCCTGGGTTTTGTCGATAGAGGTGAACAGTACCTTTACATCGAGTGAGACCGTAGTTTCTTCTTTGTCTATGTGTATATTTCTGATGATGTCCAAGAATTCCTGTGTTGACTGTATACAGCGTCAGGATCTGCTGATTAGGGTGTTTCAGTTTCTGTTGTTCTTTAGCCAGTTTGTGTGATGGTATCCCTGGTAGCGATACGATGGGTCTGAGTGGGATGTCTGGTTTGTGCACTTTAGGTAGTCCATAGAATCTCGGGGTGTTGTTGCTTTCAGGTTTCATTCTCTGTAGGTCAAACCTGGTTATCTGTCCGTTTTTTTGCAGGTTCCTCAGTGTGTTGTTTATCCTATTGGTGAGCTGTGGGGTGGGGTCAAACTCCCTTTTTTGGTAGGTGTTGGTATCTGCAAGTAGTTGTTGCATTTTCTGGATGTAGTCTGCTTTGTCCAGGATGACTGTCATTCTGCCTTTGTCTGCTGGTAGTATGATTATGTTCTCATCATTTCTTAGTGTTTTTAGTGCTTCCCTCTCCTTGGTGTTGAGGTTGTGTGTTTGTCTTTTCCTTGTTATCAGGGGTACGATACTTTGTCTCACTGTTTGTTGTGTCTCTTCTGTCAGTCCATTGTTTCTGAGTGTGCATTCTAGTGCTGCTAGGAAGTCTGTTGTCTTGGTGTCCCTGTGGTCATAGGGGTAAAAACAATGACTGCAGATGCTGGAAACCAGATTCTGGATTAGTGGTGCTGGAAGAGCACAGCAGTTCAAGCAGCATCCAAGGAGCTTCGAAAACGACGTTTCGGGCAAAAGCCCTTCATCAGGAATAAAAGCAGTGAGCCTGATGCGTGGAGAGATAAGCTAGACGAGGGTGGGGGTGGGGAGAGAGTAGCATAGAGTACAATGGGTGAGTGGGGGAGGGGATGAAGGTGATAGGTTAGGGGGGAAGAGGGTGGAGTGGATAGGTGGAAAAGAAGATAGGCAGGTTGGATAAGTCCGGACAAGTCATGGGGACAGTGCTGAGCTGGAAGTTTGGAACTAGGGTGAGGTGGGGGAAGGGGAAATGAGGAAACTGTTGAAGTCTACCTTGATGCCCTGGGGTTGAAGTGTTCCGAGGCGGAAGATGAGGCGTTCTTCCTCCAGGCGTCTGGTGGTGAGGGAGTGGTGTCCCTGTGGTTATAGTTGAGTCCCGTGGCCAGTATTCACAGGAGGCTCCCTTAGGATGTTACCTAGACAGGGGAACGAAATGTCTGCAACACAAATTCCCAGCTCGGTGAACAGAACCACAACAACGAGCACCCAAGCTACAAATCTTCGAACACACCAAACAACCTCACCGTCCTGTGGCTGACCACTTCAACTCCCCCTTCTAATCTGCCAAGGAGATGCAAGTTCAAGGCTGCCTCCACTGCCAAATCCAAACCACCTGACTCCTGGACGAAGAACATCTCATCTTCCATCATGGGAGCCTTCAACCACATGGCATCAACGTTGCCTTCACTAGTTTCCAAATCTCCCTAGTTCCTACCTCATCCAAGATCCAACTGTACAATCTGTCCATCTTTCTTCCTATCTGACCTATCACTACCACCCCCCTGCCTACCTAGCTACCTCCACCCACTCCCCTATTTATCTCTCAGCCCTCTTTTCCCCAAATTGTTGATCAAGGACTTCTGCCCAAATGTTTAACTGTTGTGCTCCTGGGGTGATGCCTGACTTGCTGTGCTTTTCCAGCCCCACATGTTTTGACTTGAGTGCACTACCACAGGCGTGCCCGCTAGCTAATTGATTCATTGTTGATGTGTGAGTGTGGTGCTGATCAGGGACTGAGATAAAGTTACAAATGATGCTGATCTATAACGTCTCTTCTGGCACCTTGTGGCACGGTGGTGGTGTCCATACCTCTAGTATTACTTACCCTGACATTAGGAGGAAGTGAGGAGTGCAGATGGGGATCAGAGTGGACCGTGTGGTGATGGAAAAGCCCAGCAGGTCAGGCAGCATCCCAGGAGCAGGAGAATCGACGTTTCAGGCATAAGCCCCTCTTCAGGAATGAGGCTCCTACTTCGTGATGAAGGGTTTATGTCCGAAACGTCGATGCCCCTTACCCTGAAGGTGTTATGAATTAATAAAATGGCTAAAAGTAATTCTCCTGCTGATGTCCCAGTTTATGAACGCCCCATTTTGAGTTTTTCAATCTGCTCAGTTTGTCTTCCTTTACTGGCTGGAGTCTGCCTCAGTGTTGGAGACAGACGGTGATTGATTCTACAAAGTGCGCTATATAAATGCAGTTGAACATAGTAAACGGATAACCCCATCGATCCCAGGGTCTCTCTGATCACCCGCGGAAGGTCTCCATGGACAGGGACGTATCCCTCACAACAACATTCCCGATGTGGAGGAGCCGCTGTTATTGTTATAATTTAAACACAGAGCGGGACACGGCGGCCATTACACCAGCAGCAGCTTCGTCACGGCGGAGGGGGCGGGGCCTGAGGCAGCAAGATGGCGGCGGCCTGAGGGGGAGGGGCCGGCCGTGCCTGAGGGGGCGGGGCCAGCCGTGCCTGAGGGGGAGGGGCCGGCAGAGCCTGAGGGGGCGGGGCCGGCCGTGCCTGAGGGGGAGGGGGGGCCGGCCGTGCCTGAGGGGGAGGGGCCGGCCGAGCCTGAGGGGGAGGGGCCGGCAGAGCGGGGGGGGAGGGGCGTGCGGGGCCTGAGGCAGCAAGATGGCGGCGGCGGGCCGGCAGAGCGGGGGGGAGGGGCCGGCAGAGCGGGGGGGGGAGGGGCCGGCAGAGCCTGAGGGGGAGGAGGGGCCGGCCGTGCCTGAGGGGGAGGGGCCGGCCGTGCCTGAGGGGGAGGGGCCGGCAGTGCCTGAGGGGGAGGGGCCGGCAGTGCCTGAGGGGGAGGGGCCGGCAGTGCCTGAGGGGGAGGAGGGGCCGGCAGTGCCTGAGGGGGAGGAGGGGCCGGCAGTGCCTGAGGGGGAGGGGCCGGCAGAGCCTGGTAGGGGGGGCCGGCAGAGCCTGGTGGGGGGGGGGGCCGGCCGCCTTGGGGGGGTGGGGAAGAGGGGCAGCCAGCGCGTGGGGGGGGCGGGGCCAGCAGAGCGATGGGGTGGAGGGGCCAGAAGAGCGTGGGGGGGCGGGGCCGACAGTGCCTGGGGGGGAGGGGCCGTTAGCGCGTGGGGGGCGGGGCCGGAAGAGCGTGGGGGGCGGGGCCGGCAGAGCGTGTGGGGGCGGGGGCCGGCAGAGCGTGGGGGCGGGGTCATCAGAGCGTGGGGGGAGGGGCCGGCGCCGTTAGCGCGTGGGGGCGGGGCCGTTGGTGTCGGGGGAGCTCCAGGGGGGAGTGATCAAGACTGAGGACTAGCGCCGTTAGAGCGGGGCCTAGGCAGCCTCGGGGTTAGTTACCGCGGGGCCCGGGCCTAGGTGTGGGCGGCCATGGCCGGCCTGAGTAAGGAGGAATACCTGAAGCGGTACCTGAGCGGCGCAGAGCCGGACCACAAGCAGACCAGGAGAAAGCGGAAAGTGAAGGTTAAAGGCGGAGGGTGAGGCCCGCAGAGGGAGCAGCGCAAGCGGCCGGTCTGACCGGGAGAGGCCTGAGGCCTGAGGCCTGGGGCCTGGGGCCTGGGGCCTGGGGCCTGGTTCTCACCTGTAGGTGAGGCCACTGTCCCTCACGCCAAAGGCGGAGGGAGTCAAGGGGCCGGGTCTGATCTTCATCCACAACCAACAGTAAATTATCAGCAGATCAGCAGATGATGTCTGATTGGTGTTGTATAAGCACTGCTTGTTTGTTTTTGTAATTGTCAGCTTCCCCTTTTTTTCCTCATGTTAGGTGTTCCTTGTACTCTATCTGTACTAGATCAGGGACAGTATTGGGCCTAGGTCTGTCAGTTGAAAGCCTGTGTTGTTGTATTACAGAATGCGGATTGTGGATGATGATGTGACCTGGAAGAGCCTTGCAAAGGAGAAGGAGAAAGAGGCAGCAGAGGATGAGGATGATGAAGCCCCTGTGGTAGGTGGAACAGGTTATTCAGAGGACTAACTGACTGCAGAGCTTGACAGCAAATAACTAAGGACTCAACACTGTGACTACTGTTAATGCTGCTGAAGCTACTTCAATAATGACGAGACTTTTTAAATTCAATTGCCAATACCCTGCAAGATTGGGAAAGGAGGAAGTACAAAGCTGGAAAAGGTTTACGGTCCATCTGACCAGTCTCTAAAGCTAATCCTAGTTTCTCTAACGCTTGTTGAACGTTTGCTTATAACCAACTCAATAACTCTCACTTAAGAGGAGAAGTCACAGGAGAATTTTTTTAATACAGAAAGTTGTTATACTTTAAAATGGGTCTTGGGAGCAGATTTAGAAGTGACTTTCCATTGGAAGTTTTATAAATATTCAAAGTGCAAGGTTTTACAGGATAATGAGGGAAAGAGTGAGGATGCAAGACAAATTTAGATAAGTTTTTAATAGACCCAATACAGGTAGAATGAAATAAAAGCTTCTATCTGTACTCTTAGATTCTGTGAGACTGCTGTCGAAAATGTCTTGCTTTGTATTAGGAAATGACTGACCTTAGGGCTGAGTTTGAATGCTTTGCTCAGTGTGTTTAGTGGGAACAGTGTAGAGGGAGCATCACTGTATGTAATCTTTGGCTTTTTGATAGGTACAGTGGAGAAGGAGTCTTATTCTCTGAACTTGCCCATATGCTGTTTGATGTAATGGATGACAGCGGATGTTTAAAATTATCACTGTGTACATTCACTCCATAATGCTGTGCTTTGAACTGTTTGGGTCCAGCTTTGTACCTAAATTTTATGACGAGGCTTTTGGTAATTTGACCAAATGTCATGTGTCAGGATTTATTTGATCACATTCCTGAGAACAATTTGGGGCTCTTTTACTACATGATAGATGCTATGTTAATGCAGATTGTTGTTGTATTATACTTCTGTGTTGATCTCCAGCCTGTTGCTTCAGGTGGCAGAGTTCATTGATGAAAGGCCTGAAATTGTTCAACAAATGGAGGAATTCCGTCTGAGCAATAAGTGGAAAATTTTAGGAGGTAAGTAGTGAGGTGCCATTTTTAAAAAGACTTGGGTTTCATTCTATGCAGTGAATTTTGAATTGGCTATTGTATTATCAATATATTAATTGGATGTGAACATAGTTGGATAGGCTAGCATTGTCATTCATCTCATTTCCCTGACAAAGCTGGTAGTGAGCTGCCCCTTTGAGCTGATGCAAGTGGTTTGATATATTCACTCTCACTGGGCTATTTCACAAGGCAGTTTGGAGTCCACTATGTTGGTGAAGGGCTAGAGCTGCTTTGAGGCCTAAACTGGGTGAGAATGGCAGGTTTCCTTCTCAAAAGGGCGTTCGCCAATTGGGCTTTTGCAATAATCCACCACTTTCATTTACTTTTTTTCTACTAACTTCTAATTGTCAGTTGCCTTGTTGGGTTTTGAGCTGATTTAATAATCTGACCATAGAACCACAGAGCTCTAGTCCACTTGACAGTCATCTGGCAAGTGAAGTATAATATGGGGACACAAGAAGATGCCTATTTTGGGAGGAAGAATAAAAAAAACTTAATTATGTAAATATTACGAGATTGCAGAGCTGAGATGCACAAGGATCGGAGCGTCCTAGTACATGAACCTGAAAACATTAGCGTGAATGTGCATCTGGTCATTAGTGAAGTAATGAGAATGTTCTCAGTTATCACAAGGCAAAATGAATGCAAAAGCATGGAAATTGTGCATCAGTTATACAAAGCACTGGGGAGATCAGGTATAGAATACTGTGTACAGTATTACTTTGGTTCCTGCAGATTGGAAGTTAGCAAATGACACTCTAGTTAAGAAGAGAGCGAGGGGCAATAGAGAAATGCAGGCCTGTTTGTATTACATCTCAAGGTGGAAAAATGCTGGAATCTGTTATAAAGGTTGTGATAATCTGAGATGGCAGTCAGCATGGATTTGTGACTGGAAAATGATAAGACAAGGTCAGTTAACAAAATTAAGACACATGGCTAAAGGATTGGCTAACGTGCAGAGTAAGAATAAATAGATCATTCTCACATTGGCAGGCTCTGTGGTAGGGTACCACAAGGAACAGTACTTGGTCCCAGCTGTTCACTACTTATCAATGATTTAGGAGTGGGCACCAAATGTAATATTTCCAAATTTGCAGATGATACAAAGTTTAGTGTCAATGTGTGTTGTGAGGAAGATGGAAAATAGTTTCAGGAGGATTTGAACAGGTTTAGCAAATGGAGTGGGTGAGGGAGGATGGAGAATGGCAGATGGGATATAATGAAGAAAAACTGAAACCCTCCAGTTTGGTAGGAGAAACACATGTAAGTTTTCTGAAATGATAAGAAGTTATAAAGTATAGATGTACAAAGGAACCTAAGCATCCTTGTCAATATGTCACTGAAGGCTGATGTGGAGGTACAGCAAGCTATTAGCAAGGCCAGTGGAATGTTAGCCTTCACTGCAAGAGGATTTGAGTGCTGGAGTAGTAAAGTCTTGCTTCACTTGTGTCGGAATTTGGTTTGACCAGGTGTGCAGTTTTGTCTCCTTAGCTCATGAAAGATATTGCCAGAAAGGAAGTGCAGTGAAGGTTCACCAGATTATTCCTGGGATGGTGAGAATGTCCTAAAGACAGAGATGCCAAACTGGGTCTGTACATTGTCTAGAGTTTTTGAATAGTGAAGGGTGATTTCACTGAAGCGTACCACATTCTTTTTATAGACTGGGTACATGGAGGTACGATGTTTCCTCTGGTTGGGGAGTCCAGCACCAGAGGCACAATTTACAAGGAAGGGTCATGCAACTTAGGAGTCACATATTAAAAGTTTTTTTTAACTCAGGATTGTAAAACTTTGGAATTAACTACCACAAGGACTGTGAAAACTTGGTTTTTGAGCATGTTTAATGTAGAGAAAGGTTTCTGCTTAATAGTGGTGTCCTGGGTTATGGGGCAAGTGGGTAAAGGCACTGATGTGTTCGATCAGCTGTGATTATATTAAATGGTGGGGCATTCTCGATGGGCTGAATGACCCACTTCTGGTCTTATATTCTCCTTATTTTAGGAAGAGAGTAAAGCCACTGGATACAGTTCATAGAGTTTGCCAGACTAAGATTTGGAATGGGCAGTCATCTTATGAGGAATGATTGAATAGGCTAAATTTTAGAAAAGTAAAAAGCGACTTGACTGAAAGACCTGGATGTGGCAATGAAGCATTCTCTGACAGAGGAGCTTAAGTACAGAAACAAAGGAAAGAGCGGCATCGGGCCATTCAGCCCTTTGAGCTTGTTCCAGCATTCAGTATGATCATGACTGACCCTCTATCTCAATGCCACATTCACATTTTTTCCATACTCCTTGATGCCTTTAAAATATAAAAGTTGATCTCTTTCTTGAAGATATTCCGTGATTTGGCCTCGATAGCCTTCTATGATAGTGTTCCACGGGTACAGTACCCTCTGAGTGTAGAAATGTTTCTTCTCAGTCCTAAATGGCCTGTATTCTGAGACTGTGTCCCTTAGCTCTGGCCTCCCCAACCAGGGGAAAATGCCCTCCCTTCCATTAGTCTGACCAGCCCTGTTAAAATGTTTGTATGTTTCAATCAGATTCCCTCTCATCCTTCTAAGCTTAAGTGACTACCAATCTTTCTCATAGCATAGCCATGCCATCTCTGCTAACATCCTAGTGAAACTTCACTGCAATGTTTTATATTTGCGTTAAAGTATGTTGTCCAGTATCTACTTTCAGTAGGATATAATGTAGGAGGAAGAAAGCTATTGGAAAGGATTTAACTTTTTTCTTTTGATGTTGTTTAACCAATAATTTGAAACTTGAAAGTCAGACCCAGGAGGAGGGTTTTAGATATAAAAATATTTAAAAGTAAAGGTTGGGAAATCACATACATAAATAAAATAAGTTAGAAGTGTGAAAGTGAGATCTATCGCCTCACGTTCATAGCCATCTCTCTCTTCTCCTAAGAGGCTACTCCTTCCCCCAAACCCCCATTTCCCCCACTGCAGCAAGGTGAGGAGGGGTATGGCTCTTCTTTTGTCTTCATACCCTGTTGGTCAGTTGCAACAAGTGTTTTTTTTAATTGTACTTCAATTAAAAATAGTTAACAAGATCAAAAATGGAAGAGAGCCATTTCCAAGATTTTCTTGAGCAAAGAGGGTCGAGTTTTATTACCAATGCCACCCTCCCCGCCCCCACCCCCCCCCCCACCCCCCCCCCAACCCCCGGCACCAAAAGAAAGTTACAAGGAATGTGCACAAGACACACAATGAACTTCCCCTTCCTCGGTCCTGATGAAGGCTCCTGCCCGAAACATCGACTCTGATGCTGCTTGACCTGCCGTACTTTCTCAAGCTCCACATTTTACAAAGAGGCTGGGGGTGTATGTCGTACAGTCAAGAAGATAAAGGCACTTGCAGTTTACTAGTGTATCTGAGTTGTAAGAGTGAAACCCAAGTTCTAGTTGCTTGGCTTTTGTCGTGTTTCCTCAGAAGAGATGAAGTTTGCCGTGCCCATAATCAGCCAGTGTTAGTTTTTTTATTCCAAATTGTTTTTTTTCATTGCTGCTGGTTTACTAAGACTGAGAGTGAAGAGTTTTCAGTATCCTTGCTCCCACTCATTAATAATGAAAGAAGTGAGTGTTGACAGTGAAGACGAATTGAACTGTACTTGTTTTGTGACATTGCATGAGAGACAAATGTCTTGCAGAACATTGAGGGAATGCAAGTATCAGGAATGATTTTTCTTCCACTAAAGCATACATAAAAGGCCTTTGTTTAATATCTGTTTAGAAAGGTAGCATCTGTGACAGTGAAGCTGTCAAAATGGCAGTGATGCCTGTATTTGGGTTTGAACTAATTAACTTCTGATACACAGAGTGTTTCAAACTGAGCCAAACCTACATGTAAAGTCCTAGAAATAAGGAAGCAATGAGAAATGCCAAAGCAAAAGCTGAACAGTATAAAGCAGCCCAAATAACTGTATAATGAGACATGACAGCCTACAAGAGAGAAACAATTTTGATTTGATTTATTATTGACACATGTATTGAGATACAGTGATGGCGGCACATTGGCTCAGTGGTTAGCACTGCTGCCTCACAGCACCAGGGACTCTGGTTCGATTCCCACCTCAGGTGACTGTCCGTGTGGAGTTTGCACATTCTCCCTGTGTCTGCGTGGGTTTCCTCCGGGTGCTCTGGTTTCCTCCCACAATCCAAAGATGTGCAGTTCAGGTGAACTGGCCATGCTAAATTGCTCAGTGTTAGATGCATTAGTCAGAGGGAAATGGGTCTGGGTGGAATACTCTTCGGAGGGTTGGTGTGGACTTGTTGGGCAAAAGGGCCTGTTTCCACACTGTAGTGAATCTAATCTAATCTATGTGGCAAATATACCCTTCCTTAGGAAGGGAATCCAAAATTGCACTGGATACCTCAGGTGCAATCTCAGCTCAAACCCCTGTATATCTGCTACTTCTGCACTCCGATCCGCTTGCAATGAAGGCCAATATACATTTGCTTTCATTGATTGGTATACAAGGACACCCAGTCCCTTTGGACATCCACACTTCCTACTCTTTTTTTTCACGCCAAAGTGTGTAACTTCACATTTGACTATATTAACACCAACTCACTCAATTTGTCTAACTCAACTTCTATTCTCCTTACAACTCTGCCCAGTTTTGTGTAATCAGAAAGCTTTTAAATGTTCCTTTAGGTTCCCTCATCCAGGTCAGTTATATATGTTACAAATAGCTGGGGCCCAGGCATTGACTGGCATACACCAGTCACCACTGCCTGCCACTCAAAACAAAACACCCATGTATTTTCACACTGATTCCTGCCTGCCAGCCAGTTTCAATCCACATCAATATATTCCCCCCTATGCCAAGTGTATTAACTTTGTCCACTAACCTCTTGAAAAAACCTTCAGAAAATTCAAATACATCTCATCCACTTGCCCTCCTATATCAATTCTGTTAGTTACATCATCAGAAAATGTCAGTTAGATTTGCTAAGCATAATTTGCCTTTCATAAACCCATGCTGGCTTTGGCCAATCCAGTTAATGCTTTCCAAATGTTCTGTTATCATGTCTTTTTATATAGACTCAAGCATTTTCCCCACTATTAATGTCAGGCTCACTGGTCAGTTATTTTGCTTTATTTCTCCTTCCTTTCTTGAATAGTGGGTTACATTTCCCACCCTCCATTCTATAAAAACTGCTCCAGAAGTTTATGGAGATTTGAAAGATGACCAGTTGTGGAGCAGCAATTGTGCCAAATCTTGTAACAATCTCCTTGGCGGCACTGTGCATGTGACTCTAGCACAAGGATTGATGAAGTGCCAGAAGGAGTCCCACCAAATGGGAGCTTGTAGGAGATTCTAAAATGAGGGATCACTGTTTGAAAATAATCATTCAGTTAAGGTAGTGATGAGAATCTTTTTCTCACAGCGGTTTGCAAGTCTTTGGAATGCTGCTTCAGTAATAAGCAGAAGCAACATGGCTGAACATTATTAGGGCAGAGATACTTAAACAGCAGTTTGATGCTGTTATCAGTTAACACAGCACTGCTTCTGCAGCTGGAAGCTTTAACTCTGTGGGTCAGCAACATGCTTTTAGGGTTGTTTCAGCATTTAGTAACATGTTGTCTCCTCTGCTGTCCATAGTTTGAGAAATTTGTTGTGCCTGTTCTCACTGGAATGAAGTTGAGTCTAATTCAGTGATAATTGAATTGGTAGCTAAGACCAGTTCTTCCCACTACATAAGAGAAAAAGATGGAAACCAGCCCAACCACACCTTTTTAATGGTCTTTTGATTTCTTTAAAACAAAGTACAGAAAAGTGCATTGTTGCATTCATCATTAGCTTTGTGATTTATTTTCTTTAAAGATGTAAATGAAGAATTCCAAGATCCTGATGTGTTCCTACACGCAAGTCAAGATGGGTGAGTACTGTATAACTGTCGCTATGTTATCTGTGTTTGAAGATTCAAGTGCTCACTGTCATCTTTGCATCTGTATGAAGGAAGTTGGTTACAGGCTATATCAAGAAAATGTTTTCAGTTGTAGGGCATACTAGAACCAGGGGGAGTATAATTTAAAAATAGTCACTAAAATTTCCAAATGAGAAGTCAGAAGAAATTTCTTTACTCAGTGAGTGGTGCGAATGTGAAACTTGGACTGGCTGAGATGAAAAGCAGGGAATGTCTAAGGGGAAGCTGGGTAATGGAGAGAGGAATAGAAGGATATTTGATTCGGTTTGATGAAGAGGGGTGAGAAGAAATGGAATATCAATATTGGCATTGACTAGTGGGACCGAGTGGCCAGTTGTATTATATATACTTTTAATCAACCTGTTCAGACAGATAATTACACAACTCTGGAGCAAGTAGGGCTTGAACCCAGATCTCATGAGCAAGCAGTAAGGACACCACCACTGTATCACGAGAATCCTTCAGGTTGTATTGTAGAGTTTAGCAAATTCTGTGTTTGGGGTGATTAATCTATTGTTTCTAGTCTCTGTGTGGTTGTGCCTTGTAGTTTCTATTTGGAATCTTTCCCAACTGATTTTACCAGATTAAGGGAAGCTAAAATAAAAGCAATAATATTTCTAGTTAGAACATAGAACATTACAGCGCAGTACAGGCCCTTCGGCCCTCGATGTTGCGCCGATCAAAGCCCACCTAACCTACACTAACCCACTATCCTCCATATACCTATCCAATGCCCGCTTAAATACCCATAAAGAGGGAGAGTCCACCACTGCTACTGGCAGGGCATTCCATGAACTTACGACTCGCTGAGTGAAGAACCTACCCCTAACATCAGTCCTATATCTACCCCCCCTTAATTTAAAGCTATGCCCCCTTGTAATAGCTGACTCCATACGTGGAAAAAGGTTCTCACTGTCAACCCTATCTAACCCCCTAATCATCTTGTACACCTCTATCAAGTCACCCCTAAACCTTCTTTTCTCCAATGAAAACAACCCCAAGTGCCTCAGCCTTTCCTCATAGGATCTTCCTACCATACCAGGCAACATCCTGGTAAACCTCCTCTGCACCCGTTCCAGTGCCTCCACATCCTTCCTATAGTATGGCGACCAAAACTGCACACAATATTCCAGATGCGGCCGCACCAGAGTCTTATACAACTGCAGCATGACCTCAGGACTCCGGAACTCAATTCCTCTACCAATAAAAGCCAGTACGCCATATGCCTTCTTCACTGCACTATTTACCTGGGTGGCAACTTTCAGAGATCTGTGTACATGGACACCAAGATCCCTCTGCTCTTCCACACTACCAAGTATCCGACCATTAGCCCAGTACCCCATCTTTTTATTACTCTTACCAAAGTGAATCACCTCACACTTAGCTACATTGAACTCCATTTGCCACCTTTCTGCCCAGCTCTGCAGCTTCTCTATATCCCGCTGTAACCTGCCACATCCTTCCTCACTGTCTACAACTCCTCCGACTTTCGTATCATCTGCAAACTTGCTCACCCAACCTTCTAACCCTTCCTCCAGGTCATTTATAAAAATGACAAACAGCAATGGTCCCAAAACAGATCCTTGCGGAACACCGCTAGTGACGGCACTCCAAGATGAACCTTTGCCATCAACTACTACCCTCTGTCTTCTTCCAGCCAGCCAATTCCTAATCCAAACCTCCAACTCACCCTCAATGCCATATCTCTGTATTTTCTGCAGTAGCCTACCATGGGGGACCTTATCAAACGCCTTACTAAAATCCATATATACCACATCTACCGCTTTCCCCTCATCTACCTCCTTAGTCACCTTCTCAAAGAATTCAATAAGGTTTGTGAGGCACGACCTGCCCTTCACAAAACCATGCTGACTATCCTTGATCACATTATTCTTATCCAGATGTGCATAAATCCTATCCCTTACAATTCTCTCTAAGACTTTACCCACAACAGAAGTGAGACTCACTGGCCTATAGTTACTAGGATTATCCCTACTCCCCTTCTTGAACAAGGGAACCACGTTTGCTAGCCTCCAGTCCTCTGGCACTACTCCTGTAGACAAAGAGGACACAAAAATCAAGGCCAATGGCTCTGCAATCTCCTCCCTTGCTTCCCAGAGAATCCTAGGATAAATGCCATCAGGCCCAGGGGACTTATCTATTTTCACACTTGCCAGAATTTCCAACACCTCTTCTCTACATATCTCAAAGCCATCCATTCTACTTATTCGTGCCTCAGTATTCATATCGACAACAATGTTATTGAACTTATAGTTTTTATTTTGTGCTTTTTATTTTGATAAACTGTGTTCTTTATTTTCTTTAGCTTGATAACAGGTTCTGAGTCTGCACAAAGAAAAAAGATTGAAACTGATCCTCAGGTTCCTGAGAGAAAAACAAGGAGAATTTCCCCTGACCTTTCACCTCCCAGGAGGGGTCGCCACGATTCTCCTGACCTTTCACCTCCCAGGAGGGGTCGCCACGATTCTCCTGACCTTTCACCTCCCAGGAGGGGTCGCCACGATTCTCCTGACCTTTCACCTCCCAGGAGGGGTCGCCACGATTCTCCTGACCTTTCACCTCCCAGGAGGCGTCGCCATGATTCTCCTGACCTTTCACCTCCCAGGAGGGGTCGCCACGATTCTCCTGACCTTTCACCTCCCAGAAAACATTCTAAAAACACAGACAAATGTATCAAATCTACAGACTTGCCTCCTAGAAGAACTCGTAGTAGTTCCCCTAACTTATCACCAGCTCGATGTAAACGTCATGACTCATCAGATTCCTCGTCAGCTGGGAATGCTGCACACTCTTCTGACTCTGACTTGTCTCCTCCTCGGAAAAGACAAAGTAGTTCCTTGGATTCGCAAACAGCTGCAGGAAGGAGGGGAGCTAACGCACAAGGTATCTGAGTATTAGCAAGTCCCTGATGAGGCTTTCTGACTTGGCAATAATTGTTTGGAAAGTTTGGGGTGCTGCATCATTGATTTTTGCAGAGGGAGGTTATTCAGTCTGTTGTACCCATGAGGACTCTTTGCAAGGGCTATCCTATTAGTTTCACAATCTTGACAATTTTATAAAACATCCAAAATTGGAGTAGGAATAGACATTTCAACATCTTGACCCTACTCAGATTATATATGTTGTTAAAAATTATACAAATGTTCTGTAGAAATGAAATTGGAAATGAAATACTTTGTGTTGATGATGCAGGGTGCTGTTAATATGCTTGCTGCTTTAGCAGTATTTCTAAGTAAAGGACTTAAAACGTTTATTCTTTGGCAAATTTTCCTGTCCAGGTTTGTCCCTCAGCAAACAAAAGAATAGGAGAACCACTGGGTCTCCAAGGAGATGGCAACACCCTAATTCTGACCTTTCACCTCCACGAAAGAGGGGTCAGCGTTCTTCTGACTCTGACTTGTCACCACCACGGAGGAAGAGGCCAGGGGCAGCTGATACGGAATATAAGCTCTGCTCAGACGGCTCTGAGCTGTCACCTGCTCGGCATGGCCTGCCTTCCAGTAAGCTGGCTTCCTCGAGGGGACAAGGGGCCAGTTGGGACATGAGTCCAAGCAGAAAGGTAAGTGGTTGGAAGCAGTGAGCAACTTGTCAACTGATGAGCGGTGAGAGTCATGCAGCATGGGAACAGACCTTTCAGCCCACGCTGACCATATTCCCAAACTAAACTACTCCTACCCACCTGTGTTTGGCCCATATTTCTCCAATCCTTTTTGAGTTTAAATGTAACTATTCCTGCATCCACTTTCTCTGGCAGTTCATTCCACACACGAGCCACTTTTTTTAAAAAATAAAAATGTTTCCCCTCATGTCCTTTATAAATTCTTCACTCACCTAAAAATATGTCCCCACGATTTGAACTCCACCCTAAGGGAAAGACCTTTGTCATTCATTATATCCATGCCCCTCATGATTTTATAAACTTCTAAGGTCACTCTGAAGAGTTGAGGTTTCACAGGAAATTGTGAGGAAAACTGCTGCAAGCAGAAACTGCAAACGTGGTCTCACCTTGGCATTTTCAAGATGTTTTCTGTGAAGTATCTTGGGGTGTTTTATCAAACTGATGGGATTTGGAGGCAAATTCCTTTGGGTAGATAGATTTGATCCTCAAAACCAAGTAAACTATCTGTTGTCCTCAATAGATCAGTGCTGATGCCATCAGTGTTTTTACTGAGGCAGAGGTTTATTTATCAAGAAAAGGACTGTGTTCATAAATATTTGTCTAGTTGCTTTTAGTTTTCCGTCTTACTTTGTAAGACCTATTCTTCATATGACTGGTTCTCTTCCCTTAACTTAGAGACTCTCCATTGCCATGTACCTGTTCCTAATTTGAATTTAATTGAATGAGATTTACGAGTCCATCTTAAGTACAAAGATACCTAGGTACTGAATCTTAGTTACAAGCAGAAAATAAGGAATTTGAATGATGGCCACTAGATTCAGGGGTGAAACATTTAAAATATATTTATGCTACACTTTGCCTTGATCCCTCGGTGACGCACAGGAACAGGTATGTAAAACCTCAAGGATGACGGCACATCCTCAAGGCTGTGACAATGCAGTCCAAATTGTTGTTGCGAGTTTTGTGAATTGTTGTTGTATTTGTCATTTGCTTGTTTGTACTGTTTAAATGTTGTGTGGTTGACAATTTAGATAGAATGCTAATGGTTCGTTGTTGGATTCTCCCTCCGTCTGGAAGCTAAGCTCTATTATTGTCAATAACTGGGGATTAAGAGGGATTACTACTTTAAACCTTATAGGCCCAGTTCATTTCTCCATGTTCCCAGTCCCTAGTTTATCCATCCTGAAGACTGTTCATGACAGATAGAGCTGCCTTTTGGAAGATTAAACACTCCTGTTTCGGAACAAGAAGGGTGACCTGACCACAATTACCAAAGTGGTTGCTAAGGGAGACTGAGTGGTGAGATTCCACTTGTGTACAAGGCCAAAGCCACAGGCTGTAAATAAGTCAGTCACTAATATATCCAATAATGTATTTAGTAGAAACATCTTTACCCAGAGACTGATGAGAATATGGAACCCGCTCCTATGTGAGCTAAATAGTTTCTGTACTTGTAAGGAGAAGCTACATAAATATAAAAGTATGTTGTTGGGCTGACATTAAAAATCCAGTGCAGTATAGCTGAATAAACACCAGCAAGGAGCTGCCAAGCCACCTAGTTGATTTTGGTACAATAAATTCGGTATATTTTTGCAAAGTAGACTTAAAAAGTTTATAAAGGTTTCAGATCAAATCAAAGATACTTTATGATGCCAAGTTACCCTCATAAATTAATTGAGTTTCTTGTTTATGTCCATTACTCTCAAACAAGGTACTCAAGTGACTGTAGGACTAGAAGAAATAGGGCAGGTATAGGTCATTTTGCCCTGCAAGATTGCCCCACCATTCTGTAAGATGAAGATTGATCTGACATTCTTCACGTCTACCTTCCTGCCCTTTCCCCATAACCCTTGATTCCTCAACTGATCAAGAATCTTAAATATACATAAGGAATCTGCCCCTGCAGCTCTCTGTGATAAGGAGTTCCAAAGGCATTTCACTCTCAGAAGAAATTTCTCATCACCTTAGTCTTAAATTAGTATCCCTTTATTCTATGACTTCTTGTCCTAGACTCTTTACTGAAGTGAAATATCCTTTCTGCTCTTACTCTGTCAAGCCCCTTAATCAAATTTTTTTCAATGAAATCACCTCTCATTCTTCTAAAGTCCAATGAGTAGAGTCCAACCTGTTAAATCTTTGCTCATAAGACAGTGCCTCTGTACTGGGGATCATCCCAGTGAACCTTCTCTGAATTTCCTCCAGTGAAACACGATCTTCCCTTAAATAGGGGGACCAAAAGTCTCGCAGTACTCTACATGTGGTCTCACCAGCACCTAGTACAGTTGCAGTAAGTCTTCCCTGCCACTATATTCTAAACCTCTTGAAATAAGAGCCAACATTCGGTGAGCCGCCTGGATTACCTGCTGCACCTGTATGCTAGTTTTGTGTACAATTCTCCCCAAGTCACCTTGTGTTGCAGTTTTCTCCAGTTTTCTTCCATTTTCTTCAGTTCTTCCTTCCAAAATGAGCAACTTCACATTTTCCCACATTATACTCCACTTGCCAACTTCTTGCCCATTCACTTAATCTATCAATAACTCTCTGGGAACGCCTTGTATCCATCTCACAACTTGGCTTTTTTTGTGTCATTTGCAAATGAAGATCAGGGAGTTGATGGAGCATGGAGGTGCTGGCATTGAATCAGCGGCTGATTGTTAAGACACGACGGTCTTGGTCTTATGTTTGATAAATAAACACAAAAACAGATTTGTGAAATTTTGATGGACTGACAATTTTTAAAAATGTGTTTCAGTCACAAGGGAATGAGATGCTTTCGGGGGGTCAGACTGGTCTGATATCAACAGAGCTTCTGAGGAAAGAGAAAGAACACCGAAGGCAAAGGGAGCGAGCAGCAGATTGTTTCGCAGGTATTGACTGGGCTCAAGGCCATCCCCACAGGCACACAGTTACACCCTCCTGTGTTCTTCTTTCCCCTGATGATTCTTCCTGTCTGGACCTCCCTATCTCTGCATGGCCCCCTCCCCAACATTCAACACCTATCTCATCCTCTTGGATTCTTACTTTTTATGTTTGAAGCTGATTAGTATCTGCTGGATATTCAGCCTTGGAAGTAATCATCCTGCGTGTTAACAAAGCCTGGTCGTCATAATTAAGACTGACTATAGCTCCAGTATAGAATCATACTGTACAGAAGAGACCCTTCAACCTGTTGGGTTTGTACTGCCAAAGATACACTAACTCTGCAGTCACGTGGGCGTAAGTGTGATGACATTTTAAATGCTTGTCCGTGTATTTTTTTTAAAGGTTGGGAGATTGCATGCCTCATCTATCCACTCAGCCAGTGTATTCCACACCCTCACTGTGAGAACCTTTGCTCAAGTTCCCTTGAAACCTCCTGCCTTTCCCCTTAAAATTATACTGCCTTGTTATTGACCCTTCAACTAAGGGGAACAGCTGCTTTCTGGCCACCCTGCCTGTGCCCCTCCTAATGTTCAATCAGTTCCTTCTCAAACTTCTTGCTCGAAAGAAAGAAAACCTCAGTTTATCCAGCATCTCTTTGTAGCCAAGGTGCTTCGTCCCAGGCAACGTCTGGTGAATCTCCTTTACACCCTGTCTAATGCAATCACATTGTTGTGGTTCTGTTCGCCGAGCTGGGAATTTGTCTTGCAAACATTTCGTCCCCTGTCTAGGTGACATCCTCAGTGCTTGGGAGCCTCCTGTGAAGCGTTTCTGTGCTGTTTCCTCCAGCATTTACAGTGGCCTGTCTCTGCCGCTTCCGGTTGTCAGTTCCAGCTGTTCGCTGTAGTGGCCGGTATATCACTAAGAAACGATAAGAACATAATTATACTACCAGCAGACAAAGGCAGAATGACGGTCATCCTGGACAAAGCTGACTACATCCAAAAAGCACAACAACTACTTGCAGATACTAACGCCTACCAAAAGAGGGAGTTTGACCCCACCCCACAGCTCACCAATAGGATAAACAACACACTGAGGAACCTGCAAAAAAATGGACAGATAACCAGGTTTGACCTACAAAGAATGAAACCTGAAAGCAACAACACCCCGAGATTCTATGGGCTACCTAAAGTGCACAAACCAGACATCCCACTCAGACCCATAGTATCACTACCAGGGACACCATCACACAAACTGGCCAAAGAACTACAGCAGAAACTGAAACACCTGATCAGCGGATCCAGACAATCTATACAATCGACACAGGAATTCTTGGACATCATCAGGAATACACACATAGACAAGAAAGAAACTATGGTCTCATTCGATGTAATGGCACTGTTCACCTCTATCGACAAAACCCTAGCCAGAGAAACAATTGCCAACCTGCTGGACAGACATAACAGACAACAGGACGGTGAACCTATCAACAAAAACGGTATACTTAAACTACTGGACTTGTGCCTCACAACACACTTCACATTCAACAACCAGGTATACGAACAAATCAACGGAACACCCATGGGCTCTCTGGACTCAGAGCAGAAGCAGTAATGCAAAAGTTAGAACAAACAGTCTTACCGCAAATTCAACCCAAACTCTGGGTCAGATATGTGGATGACACCTTTGTAATCATTAAAAACACAGAAATAGAGAACACACACCAGATCATCAACGCCACACTCACAGGAATCCGATTCACTAAAGAGGAAGAAAAGGGCAACCAACTCCCATTCCTAGACGTGATGGTACAGAGAACACCGAACGGAGAATTCACCACAAAGGTTTACAGGAAAGCCACACACACAGACCAAGTCCTAAACTATGAAAGCAACCACCCCAACACACACAAAAGAAGTTGCATCAAGACACTATTCAAAAGGGCCACAACACACTGCAGCACACCAGAACTACAAAAAGAGGAAGAGGAACACCTATACAATGTATACGCCAAAAACAGATACCCTCGCAATTTCATCAACAGAAACCTAAGGGAAAGACAACGGAACAAGGACATGCCGCAACCCAAAGGACTAGCCACACTACCATACATCAGGAGCATTTCCGAACTGACAGACTACTGTGACCACTAGGACTCATAACAGCACACAAGCCAACAGCCACGCTCAGACAACAACTCACCAGGACGAAGGACCCGATACCCAACATGAGCAAAACTAATGTAGTGTACAAAATCCCATGAAAGGACTGCACAAAATACTGCATCGGACAAACAGGAAGACAGCTAACGATCCGTATCCATGAACACCAAATAGCCACGAAACGACGCGATCAGCTATCCTTAGTAGCCACACACACAGATGACAAGCAACATGAATTCGACTGGGACAACACTACCATTATAGGGCAAGCCAAACAGAGAACAGCCAAGGAATTCCTAGAGGCATGGCACTCATCCACAGATTCAATCAACAAACGCATCAACCTGGACCCAATATACCGGCCACTACAGCGGACAGCTGGAACTGACAACCAGAAGCGGCAGAGACAGGCCACTATAAATGCCGGAGGAAAGATCACAGAAGCGCTTCACAGGAGGCTCCCAAGCACTGAGGATGTCACCTAGACAGGGGACGAAACGTTTGCAAGACAAATTCCCAGCTCGGCAAACACAACCACAACAACGAGCACCCGAGCTACAAATCTTCTCCCAAACTTTGAATGCAATCACATCCTGCACTACAGTGACCAGAACTGCATGCAGTATTTCAAAGTTGGCCAAACCAAAGTTTTGTACAGCTCCATTACAACCTCCACGCATCTATGATCTGTGCCCTGATTGGTAATGACAGTGTCTTAAACACCTTCTTAAGTACCCTATTAACCTGTCCTGTTGCCTTCAGGGACCTGTGGACAGGCATCCCAAAATCCGTTTGTTCTTCTGACCTTTCCAGCTCTTCTGTTCAATAATTTTCCTTCCCTGACAGCACAGACTGGGTGAGACTGCCGATATCACCTCGTATACAGCTCAGTAATTTTGCCTAACCCAACAACACTATTGGTTAGGCAAATCTTGCATAGGGGTTTAAGCAGTTTTTAGAAGTTTACTGAAACATTAATTGTTCTCACAATTGTTATTTAAAGACATCAGAAGGACACGACCAGGTTTGTGGAATGGTCAGAGAGGAAGCAGTTGCAATTTAAAGTGGCAAAAGTGTGCGAGGGAGAACAGGAATGTGTGCATGGAAGAAATAAGCTGAGGGATTGGAAGGACAAAGAACTTTACTGATTTAAATCAGTAATGTTTTTGAAAGTGTGAATGCAGCTTGAAGTCTTGCAAAAAGCCAATGCAATGTGTACCTTATATTCAAGAAGATTGAGGTAATAAAAAATCTTGTACAAACCATGAATGGGATACAGTTTGTTTGCAGCCCTGATGACTGTTCTCACAGGAGCAGGGGAATGAGGAGATTTAAAAAAGGGTATGAAACTGAAGAGGGTTGCATTAGTAAATTAAGTTTCTCCTCAGGTGGGGGAAATCAGTAGCGAGGGTTGATTGTGAGTTTAATAAGGTATATGGGATCCTGGGCTTTAGAAATAGAGAGGCAATTAAATACAAAAAACAAGGGGCTTATGACTTAGTACCTTCTTAATGCATGACTTTCACCTTACCTGAATATTATGTAAAGTTATGGCGCAGCGTTTTGGCAAGACTTTGACTAGTGAAGGAAGGATACACCAGAATAGTTTGGGGAGTGAAGCATGTGGCTAGATTGGTGAGCATGGAGCTGTTCTCTATGGAGAACATAAGAGAAGAGGAAATTAAATAGAGATATTCCAAATCATCAGGGTTCTGTCAGAGAAGATAGAGATAAACAGTTCCCATTGGTAGAATGTGAACCACGATACAGCAATGAAAGCTAATTGATAAAAGCACCAAAGGGGAAAAGCTTTTTAATGCAACCAGTAATTAGGCCCAGGAATGGACTGACTGAGCCTCAGTGGAGGCAGATTTCATCATGGCTTTCAAGAGAGAATTGGATAATTTTCTAAAAACAAAGAATGTCCACCATTTTGAGGAAAGGGTTGGGTTGGGACTATGAATGGCTGGACAAGGTTTTGATAGGCCAAATGGCAGCCTCTTATTCTGTATCCATTTTATGCTTTTAAAAAGGAATGAAAAGGAAGTTGTAAGACATTTATATACACAGGAACGTTCAATATTTCACAGAATGAGGCAGGGTCTTTTATGAGAAAATTGGAGAGGTCATTTTAGCTAAGTGAAGTCAAATACCTGTTCAGGAGTAATGTGAATAATGTGAGATCTGAAAGTTGTTTTACACAAGGGTTGCAGGAAAAGACCTGAAATTTTCATAGGCAAGTTAAACTTGCGGTAATGAAGTAAGTGTGTATTTGCTGGAAGTTGACCAGTCCCGTCTACTCGTGATTTTACGTTGTTGCTTCACACTAGCTGCTGTGGGAAAATGTGATTGTGTGTGTTGGTAATGCCCCTAAAAAGGGGAGCAATGGACAGCTGCCACCCCTGTTACCCCAGAACAACCTGGGCTATATTTTCCCTACACACATTGAACCGTTTCACTGCTGCTGTCTGCATGACAGTGATTAACAATGTGAAGTCCCTTGGAATGAGGGTTTTGGATATTTGCCAGGGCCACCGTCTGATGATGCTGAAATCTTTTCTTCTTCTGCTTTTGAAGATGATTCTAGGCATGCTACTACTGTCTTCCGAGACAAATCAGGAAAAAAGAGGGATTTAGACCAGGAGAGAATTCAGCGTAAGAAGAAGGAAGAGGAGAAAGCAGCAAAGCAAGAAAAATATGCCCAGTGGGGCAAAGGGTGAGAGTTAGAGCATGTAATCTGAGCAATGGCCACTACCTGAGCTGTGGGCAACTCTGGGAAAATTTAACTGTGATAGAGTTTTCTGTTACAGACCGAGCACCACTGGTCCAATCAGAGAAGTGCCAACTGCTACTCTGTCTTCTCTGACCAAGCCAGTTCTGTATCCATCTGAACAGCTCACTGAGGATCCCCTGTGACTTTGCCTTTTGTATCAGCCTACCATGAGGAACTTTGTTAAAGGACTTTAGGTTTATATAGATAACATCTGCCACCCTGCTCTCATCAATTATCTTTGTCACGTCCTTAAAAAACTCAATCAAGTCTGTGGCATACATCCTTCCCCACACAAAGCCACGCTATGTATTGCTAATAAGTCCATTTTGTTCCAAATGTGAGTAAATTCTGTCTCCTAAGAACCTTTTCCAATAATTCTTCTACCACTGACTTAAGGCTCGTTGGTCTGAAATTACTCGAATTATCCCTGTTGCCCTACTTAAACAAAGGAACAATCTTGGTTGTTCTCCAGTCCTCTGGCACCTCTCGTGATAAAAGAGAATGCAAAGATTTTATAGAAGACCCCATCAATTTCCTCCCTCCCCTCCCTGGATAGATCCCATCAGGTTCTTGGGACCTGCCTACCTAAATACTTTTCAAATTACCCACTTGCCATTTTTGTTTTCTAAATACATCAACATGTCCCAGAATATTAACATACCCCTCTCTGCATTCCCCATCCACCATGCTCTTTGTGAATTACAATGCAAAATATTCATTAAGGACCTCATCCTCTTTCTCTGGCTCCCATCATTCATTTACTTTTGTCCTTGGGTGAGCTAATCCATTCTGTAGCTACCCTCTTGCTCTTTACATATGTATATGGCATTTTGGGATTTTCCTTAATCCGGTTAGCCAAGGACAATTCATGGCCCTTTTAGCTCCTCTAATTCCTTGTTTAATTTGTTTCTTGCTTGCTTTTTATTCTTCGAGGAGTCTGTATGCCTTCAGTTTTTAAAACTTTACATTGGCCACCATTTTTCATTTTTGTTTGCTCTATTTAGCTTTCTCTGGAAAATAATTGCTTTACTCTCTCCACCATTCTACATTTTAACATTCTACCCAACTTTCCTCTCTGGTTTATTCTCTGTCACACACTCACAATTTGTAATGTTGGGTTTCTTCCTGGATCCTCCCTCTTCCCAATTCATTCACACCCCAACCCCTTTCAAACCATTTCATTTTGCTGTTTATCCACCTCAGCCAAAGAGCAATGCCCTGATCTTTCCCCTAATATCCCCCCTTCTTGCGCTCTCTGTCCCCCTCACCACCCTCGCTGTCTCTGACCCCTCCCCACCCTCGTTCGTTCTGTTCCCCTCGCTCGCTCTGTCTCCCCTCCCCCACCTCGTGCTCTCTGTCCCCTCCCCCTTTGCTCTCTGTTCTCCCACCCCTCCCTCCCTCACTCTCTGATCTCTGTTTCAGAGTGGCTCAGGAAGAGCAGCAGAGAAAGAATGTCCAGGATGCTCTTCACGAGATGCAGAAACCGCTTGCTCGGCACATCGATGACAAGGACCTGGATCGCTTCCTCCGCGAAAAACTGCGAGATGGAGACCCAATGGCTGGCCTACTCGCGAAGAAGAAGGAGAAAGAAGCCAAAAATAAAAATGGTGCGTAGGTGTTTTGGTTATTCATTCATGGGATGGCGGTATCACTGGCCAGGCTAGCATTTATTGCCCATCCTTAGTTGCCCAGGGGGCAGTTAAGAGTCAACCACATTGCTGTGGGTCTGGAGTCTCGTGTGTAGGCTAGACTGGGTAAGGATGACACTTTCCTTCCTCAAGGACATTAGTGAACCAGATGGGTTTTTCCAACAATCATCAATGGATTCACGGTCATCATTAGATTCTTAATTCCAGATTTTACTGAGTTCAAATTACACCATCTACCATGATGGTATTTGAACCCAGATCCCCAGAACATTACTTGGGTCTCTGGATTAACAGAGTCTAGATTAGAGTGGTGCTGGAAAAGCACAGCAGGTCAGGCAGCATCAGGAGTAGGAAAATCGATGTTTCGAGCAAAAGCACTGGTGAAGGTCTTTTCTAGCACCACTCTAATCAAGACCTGATTTCCAGTATCTGCAGTCTTCACGTTTGCCTCTCTATTATCGCGGGTCTGTAAATCTACTGCTAGGCCATTGTCTTCCCCTGACCACTGTATCATGGCCCTGCAACCCCTCCAAACAGATTTAATCTCCAATCTGCCTATCGCTAGGATGGTGTCGACAGGTAAACACATTGCCAACATGGCTGCCACATTGTACTGTCTCAGGGTGTGGGGCAGGATGTGGTGTAATCAAAGGGTGTAGAGGTGGGCTTTTGGACATGGTATTGTCCAAGCATGTGGGGTGGGGTGGATTTGGACATGGTGCAGTCTAACAGTGCAGGGAGGGCTGGGGGTTTTAGACATGGTACTGTCCAAGGGCTTGGGGTTGGAGTGGGGGATAGGTTTAGACATGATGCAAGGTAAAAACAATGACTGCAGATACTGGAAACCAGATTCTGGATTAGTGGTGCTGGAAGAGCACAGCAGTTCAGGCAGCATCCGAGGAGCTTTGAAATCGACGTTTCGGGCAAAAGTCCTTCATCAGGAATAAAGGCAGAGGGCCTGAAGCGTGGAGAGATAAGCTAGAGGAGGGTGGGGTTGGGGAGAAGGTAGCATAGTGTACAATGGGTGAGTGAGGGAGGGGATGAAGATGATAGGTCAGGGAGGAGAAGGTGGAGTGGATAGGTGGAAAAGGAGATAGGCAGGTAGGACAAGTCATGGAAGTTTGGAACTAGGGTGAGGTGGGGGAAAGGGAAATGAGGAAACTGTTGAAGTCCACATTGATGCCCTGGGGTTGAAGTGTTCCAAGGCGGAAGATGAGGCGTTCTACCTCCGGGCGTCTGGTGGTGAAGGAGCGGCGGTGAAGGAGGCCCAGGACCTCCATGTCCTCGGCAGAGTGGGAGGGGGAGTTGAAATGTTGGGCCACGGGGCGGTTTGGTTGATTGGTGCGGGTGTCTCGGAGATGTTCCCTAAAGCGCTGTGCTAGGAGGCGCCCAGTCTCCCCAATGTAGAGGAGACCGCATCGGGAGCAACGGATACAATAAATGATATTAGTGGATGTGCAGGTGAAACTTTGCTGGATGTGGAAGGTTCCTTTAGGGCCTTGGATAGAGGTGAGGGAGGAGGTGTGGGCGCAGGTTTTACAGTTCCTGCAGTGGCAGGGGAAAGTGCCAGGATGGGAGGGTGGGTTGTTGGGGGGCGTGGACCTGACCAGGTAGTCACGGAGGGAACGGTCTTTGCGCAAGGCGGAAAGGGAAATATATTCCTGGTAGTGGGTTCTGTTTGGAGGTGGCGGAAATGTCGGCGGATGATTTGGTTTATGCAAAGTTTGGTAGGGTGGAAGGTGAGCACCAGGGGCGTTCTAGACGTGATGCAGTCTGCAGATATGGAGAAGACTGGCGATGTTAGACATGGTACTGTCCAAGGGTGGTGGGGGGGGCTGGATTTTAGGCATTATACTTTTACTGAGTACAGGGCTGGGACACTGTCTTGCTAAATGAGTCTAATTACTTTACAGCGAGACCAGTGTATAGTGGCCCTGCGCCCCCTCCAAACAGGTTTAATCTCCAACCTGGATATCGCTGGGATGGTGTTGACAGGTAACAGTACAACTTCAACTTTTAAAAGTACAGTAAGATGTAGGATGGAATAATTGTATCATTCCAAATTAAACAAATTGTTGTGGTCAGTCTTTCTGAACAGGTTCAGCAGGAATTGCTCCAGAAATGCCTGATGGGTTGAAGGGACAGAATGTAACTGGAAGTTACTGAATTAGAAGGGTAATGATAAAAATGGGAAAGATCTACTGAAATAGCAAGGAATCGGGCACGGAGGAGGTCAGTAGAGTCGAGGTTTTGATTTAGCCTTCCACAGGACGTGCCTGTCATGGTATTGTTCACTGTAAGCTGTGTGGCCCTGTCCGTGCTCAGTGATGGACAGACCATACCCTGACATCCGGTTCCTGACACTGCTGCAGTGTACAGACCTCAGAATGCAACACAATGACAGGAAATGTCAGGAGGATGGAGGTTGCTCACAAGGTCAGCAATCATTGCTCACATCTTACTGCCCTTGAACTGAATGGTAGTAAAGAGTTAACTACCTTCTTTGGGTCTGGGGTTGCATGTAGACTGACAATTTCCTCTCGAGGATGTTAGTGACCCAGATAGGTTTTTATGGTCATCATCAGTAGTTATCATGGTTACCATTTTTCCATTCCACTAATTCAATTCATTTAAGCTTGATTGCACCATCATTTGTGGTAAACAGATTGGATCACCCATGGAAGTTGAGAACAATGGAAAGCAGAATGTGGGAGAGAGTGGGTCAGTGTTTTCAGAATGTGGGAGAGAGTGGGTCAGTGTTTTGTATGTGTCCGTAAACTACGAAGCAGGCAGTTCCTCTGCAGCACCTAGTCCCAGGGACTGCTATGGCTTGTATAAGGCCATCATGAGTGCAGTACCCATGCTGCAATTCTTCACCATGTTGCAGATGTCTGCCTTGTGACATGTTCATCGAGGTGACCTCTGAGCTCAAATTCAATCTCAGTTTTGAAGGGGATTATCAGCAGCCACGGCTGGGTAGTGTTGAACCTGTGACTAAGACATTTCATTTCAATGTACCGCCAAAAATGTGTAAGTTGGGAGTAGTTATTCATCTGATCCTGCCTGCAGGTTACACTTTAAGCTTGGTTTAAACACACTAACTGTTCATTCAGCAGCCTAGTTAACCATGGCATGAGCTTGTTTTAATCTTGATCTAGACATAACTTCAATTGGAAACTTACATGAAATCACGGAGTTGTCACTGGTGATCCGTAGTCTTAGCCAGCTTAACAGCCCATTATAGTGACCTATAGGGTGTAGGAATGACTCTATCTGAAACATTGGCAGGTGGCAGGACAGCAGTTGACAATGTTTATCAGGAGCTAAAATCTCTAGCTCATCTCATTTCAGTTTGTAATGAGCTTACAACAAGAAATGTCTCTAGTTCAGCATGATTTATAATTTCAGTTGTTTCCTGATTTTGTAATGTGTAATTTAATTAACAGCCTAATTGTGTGCAGTGACCTTTTATCAAATAGTAACCTAAGTGTGATCATGTTCAGTATGCTTAACGAGGAGAATTGTGAAGCAACTACTGATTCAGATGTTGGTAAAATTGCTGTCAGTGTAATAATCACACAGTTTGTCCACAATAAACCGAGCAAATCTGTTTATGGGTTTTTAAAAAAAGACCAGTTGGAAGAGTTCAAAATACAGTTTGAATCAATTGAAACAAATTTATATCCCTCAAGGGTAAGGGCACTACGTACCAAATAAAAAGCAAAAACCAAAAAGAAACACGCACAGGTAGATTTTAGAAAATAGAACAAATTTAAAGAGCAGCAGCGGTTGACAAAACAGGTGCCAAGAGATACAAAAAGTGATCCAGAGTGTGGAAAGTAACACAAGAAACCTTTACTGTTGGTAAGGAGTATTGTGGATCCTTGAAAATGATCATGCTGATTGAGTTCAGTTGAAAGACTATCCTGTAAACTGTGAATATTCTCACGCACAGCCAAGGTCTCTCTAGGCAAGAGGAACTTGTCCAGACTTTGCATCTAAATAACCTAACTGTAAAAATGATACATAAAAACTGGAATTGCTGGAGAAACTCAATGGGTCTGGCAGTATCTATGGAGAGAAAGCAGAGTTAGTGTTTCGGGTCCAATGACCCTTCAGAGCTGGACCCAAAATATTCTCTGCTTCTCTCACCGGAGATGCTGCCAGACCTGCTGACTTTCTGCAGCAATTTGTTTTTTTCAAATTTATAGCATTTGCAGTTCTTTTAGTGTGAAAAATTATATTTAGTCATGCGTTATAATGTACCTGTTCACACTACACCCATAAAAGAACATTTGTTTTAAACTTTCAGATCGAATGGCTTTGAACAGAAACGTTATGCGAGATTGGCAGATAAGAAGGCTGTGCAGGAAATTGCATACAAATGGAGTGTGGAGGACATGTAAACTGCTGATCGAGATTCAGGGTCTCCTGACGCTCTCTGCAGAATGAGATGTACAAAACCTTCACTGAAACTGTGGGGTCTGAATATCTGGGAACAATTATGATGAAAATCTTTTTACTCTTGTTAACATTTTGTTCTTTTTGAATACAAAGTTTGTACTGTATGGGTAAAATCTGTTCTGAGATTTGTCATTTTGATTATTTATCATTCAGACAGCCAATACCTGAGGTTCTAATTGTGTAGGCAATTCATGTCAGATGCTTGCTCTCTCTTCTTCCCCTGTCACCAACACCCCATTCGATTCTCTGCTGCCAAGTGGAAGCAAATCAGTAAAATGTTTTTTGGAAGTATGTTTGAAAACAAGGACATTATACTGTTCGCCATGTTTCGATATAACTTGATGACTTGTACTATCAGTGAGGACACTTGATTCTACTTCCAGAACATGCTCCCCGCTTCCTCTTAGCTGCTGTAATTGTCTTTGTTATCTCCAGACTCGACTATACCGACAGCTCACTTAATATTAACCAAAGGTCTGCTGCCTGTGTCCTAACTAAACAGGTTCTATTTACTGTCCTGTGTTGGCACCCAGTTGAAATCCTTATGCTTATTTCTATATCCATTCGTTGCCTCACCTCTTTGTGTCATTGTAATGTCCTCCAGTAACTCTGGAAGATCCCAACTTCTCAGAATAATCCCTTGGTCATTGTCAGGTTTTATTACTCCTCATTTGTGGCTGCATCATCAGCTCTCTGGGCCCTACACTCTGAAGTTCCCTTTGTAAACCTTTCTTTTCTCTGCACTACTTAAGATTTTTCTCAAAACAATCTTTATTGACCCCAGTGCTAAGTGTAGCCATTACTTTTCCTGGTCTATACTGATGTTCTAGTCTGAGTTGTTCAGCGCATAGTTTCAAAATTTGCAGATGACACAACTTGGAAATATTTTGAACTGTGAGGGATAGTGATAGATTTCAAAACTGCATCGACAGTATGGTGGGATGGGTAGAAATGTGGCAGATAAAACTTAATTTGAGAAAAATTAAGTGATTTATTTTGAAGAGGCTTTATCAAACAAAGGGTACAATTCTCAAGGGAATTCTCATTGAGAATTGTGCGAATTCAGGGACCAAATGTAGAAATGGTTTAAAGTAGCAGGACAGGTTGAGAAATTGATGCATAAGGTGCTTTGGGGCCCTAGCTTTATAAAGATAAGGAGAGAGTACAGAACGAAAGAAGTTATTGAATGTTTGACCCAGCGTTTTATAATGTCAGTAATTTGCATCCAGTTCTGCAGATCACACTTCAGGAAGGATTAGGATGTTGGACAGGGTGTAGAAAAGATTAATGTGAATAGTTCCAGAGTTGAAATTTGTTATGTTGATAGTTTGGAGAAGCTGCTATTGTTTGAGAGATTTGACAGAAGCGCTCAAAGTTGAGGGTTCTAAACGAGGGGAAACTTTCCTTTGGTGGTAGGGTTAAAAGTCAGAGACCAATGAGTTAAGGTGATTGGCAGCATGAGGAAAAGCCCCTCTTCAAAGTGAAGGCGATAGATTCAGTCCTGGCTCTTTCAAATGAGTGTGATGTTTATCTGAAGAGCCACAGGAAGAGGATGGAGACTGGGGAAAGGGATGGATTGTACCTACAGAGAGCTGATGCTTGTTATGACGCTACATTAAACTCATCTCTTCTGCCTGCCCTTGGTCCATATCCCTCCATTCTTTACATCGTCAGGTGTTTGTCTTAAAATATCTGCTTCCACCTCCACCCTAGCAGCACATTGCTGAATCCTGCCACTCTGTGTAAAAAGACTTGCCCCTCAAATCTGTTACTTCTCTGCTCATATCTGCAGCTGATCTATATCCCACTGCATCCTTTGACAACCTTCTACACTATTCACAACTCCACCGATCTTTGTATTGTCTGCAAATCTACTAACCCACCCAGCTATATTTTCATCCAAGTCATTTACGTAAATCTCAAACAGCAGAGGTCCCAGTACTGATCCCTGCAGAATGTTACTAGTCACAGACCTCCAGTCAGAAAAACTCCCTTCCATCTCTACCCTCTGACTTCTATGGGCAAGCCAATTCTGACTCCAAGCAACCAAATTACTGTGGATTCTGTGCATCTTAATCTTGTGGATGAGGATAGTCATGATGGGCTAATGTCTTGTGCAGTAACCACACTCTGACCATCTGTCCCAGTATATCCATTTGTGATTCAGTTTTGGATTTTGTTTTATAGCACTTAGATTACCTTTACCATAGCCAAGTGTCCCAGTTTGAGAGGCTACTGTGCTGCACCCATTATTATCAACGTCTCGATCCAGCAGGTGCACATCCCACCTCTTCTGGAAGATAGTCCCCATACTTGCCATGCATTTTATTATTGCCTGGATTTTTTGTGATTTAGAAATTGACTCCTGGGAAGGAAGTTGAGCGTACATCTGTGGTCAATTAACAAAAAAGATGTAGGTATCAAACTTTAATGTTAGGATTATATCGGATTCAAGGTGAGCTTGCCAGTTGGATATAAAACTGGCTTCGCAGCAGGAGACAGAGGGTGGTGGTGGATGGTTGTTTTTTGGACAGGAGGCCAGTGACCAGTGGTGTTCCACAGGGGTTGGTTCTGGGTCAACGTTTATCATTTACATAAATGGTTTAAATGAGAATGTAGAAGGCATGGTTAGTAAGCTTCTGAATGACACCAAAATTGGTTGAAAGTGAAGGAGGTTATCTAAGATTGCAAAGAAATATAATTATAAGAACATAATTATACTACCAGCAGACAAAACAGAGTACATGCAAAAAGCACAACTACTTGCAGATACCAACACCTACCAAAAGAGGGAGTTTGACCCCACCCCACAGCTCACCAACAGGATAAACAACACACTGAGGAATCTACAAAAAAACGGACAGATAACCAGGTCTGACCAACAAAGAATGAAACCTGAAAGCAACAACACCCCCAGATTCTATGGACTACCTAAAGTGCACAAACCAGACATCCCACTCAGACCCATAGTATCACTACCAGGGACACCATCACACAAACTGGCCAAAGAACTACAGCAGAAACTGAAACACCTGATCAGCGGATCCAAACAATCTATACAATCGACACAGGAATTCTTGGACATCATCAGAAATATACACATAGACAAGAAAGAAACTATGGTCTCATTCGATGTAACGGTACTGTTCACCTCCATCGACAAAACACTAGCCAGAGAAACAATAGCCAACCTGCTGGACAGACATAACAGACAACAGGACGTTGAACCTATCAACAAAAACGGTATACTTAAACTACTGGACTTGTGCCTCACAACACACTTCACATTCAATAACCAAATATACGAACAAATCAACGGAATACCCATGGGCTCACCGATCTCTGGACTCATAGCAGAAGCAGTAATGCAAAAGTTAGAACAAACAGTCTTACCACAACTTCAACCCAAACTCTGGGTCAGATACGTGGATAACAACTTTGTAATCATTAAAAACAGAAATAGAGAACACACACCAGATCATCAACGCCACACTCACAGGAATCCGATTCACTAAAGAGGAAGAAAACTCTCATTCCTGGACGTGATGGTACAGAGAACACCGAACGGAGAATTCACCACAAAGGTTTACAGGAAAGCCACACACACAGACCAAGTCCTAAACTATGAAAGCAACCACCCCAACACAGACAAACGAAGTTGCATCAAGACACTATTCAAAAGGGCCACAACACACTGCAGCACACCAGAACTACAAAAAGAGGAAGAGGAACACCTATACAAAGTATTCGCCAAAAACGGATACCCTCGCAATTTCATCAACAGAAACCTAAGGGAGAGACAACGGAACGAGGACATGCTGCAACCCAAAGGACTAGCCACACTACCATACATCAGGAGCATTTCTGAACTGACAGCCAGACTACTGCAACCACTAGGACTCATAACAGCACACAAACCAACAGCCATTCTCAGACAACAACTCACCAGAACAAAGGACCCGATACCCAACATAAGCAAAACCAATGTAGTGTACAAAATCCCATGCAAGGACTGCACAAAACACTACATCAGACAAACAGGAAGACAGTTAACGATCCGTATGCACGAACACCAACTAGCCACAAAACGACACGACCAACTATCCTTAGTAGCCACACGCACAGACAACAAGCAACATGAATTCGACTGGGACAACACTACCATTATAGGGCAAGCCAAACAGAGAACAGCCAGGGAATTCCTAGAGGCATGGCACTCATCCACAGACTCTATCAACAAACATCGACCTGGACCCAATATACCGGCCATTACAGCGGACAGCTGGAACTGACAACCGGAAGCGGCAGAGACAGGCCACTATAAATGCAGGAGGAAACAGCACAGAAGCGCTTCACAGGAGGCTCCCATGCACTGAGGATGTCACCTAGACAGGGGACGAAACGTTTGCAAGACAAATTCCCAGCTCGGCGAACAGAACCACAACAACGAGCACCCGAGCTACAAATCTTCTCCCAAACTTTGAAAATCTTATCAATCAGGTCAATGGGCTGAGGCGTGGCAGATGGAGTTTAATTTGGATAAATGTGAAGTGTTGTATTTTGGTGAAATAAACAAGGGCAGGACTTACTCAATTAAAAGTAATGCCTTGGGTAGTGATATAGAACAGAGACCTAGGGGTTCAGGTCCAGAATTCTTTGACATTTTCATCACAGGTGGACTGGGTGATTAAGAAAGCATTTAGCACACTAGCCTTCACTGCTCAGGCCGCTGAGTATGAGAGTTGGGATGTTACGTTGAGCTGGTACACAAGGTTGGTAAGGCCTCTTCTGGATACTGTGTCCAATTCTGGTCACCCTGTTATGGAAAGGATATTATCAAACTAGAGAGGGCTCAGAAGAGATTTACTAGGATGGAGGATTCAAGTTATAAAGGGAGGCTGGATGGGCTGGGACTTTTATCACTGGAACGTAGGAGGTTGAGGGGTGACCATACAGAAATTTATAAAATCATGAGGGGCAAAGAAGATGAGTGGCAGATGTCTTTTCCCTACGGTGGGGATTTCAAGATTCGGGCATGTTTTAAGGTGAGAGGAGAAAGCTTTTTTAAAGACATGAGGGTAATTATATACACTCCTGTGTATGAAATGAACTGCCAAAGGAAGTGGGGAATGTGATACAGTTACAACATTTAAAAGACATTTGGATAAATACATGAATTGGAAATGTTTGGAGGGATATGAGTCAGGAGCAGGCAGGTGGGATTAGCTGAGTTGGGATTATGGTCGGTTTCGACCATTTGGACCAAAGGGTCTGTCTCCATGTTGTATGACTTCTATAAATTCAAAGAAGACATCATTGTTCAAAGACAGGTGACAGAGATTGGATGGAACATAAAGCAAAAACTTACTAAAAGATTAATGAGCGACAATGTATAGAATGAGAAAAAAAGTTAAAATTTTCTTCAGATATTTAAAGTAAATGTAGGTCCCTAGAAAGTGAGTCTAAGGAATTGGTAATGGAGCATTAAGAGGTGGCAGATGAAATGAACAAATATTTTGTTGGTCTTCACTAGAGAGGATCCAAGCAACTGGAAACAGCTGTAAATCAGAAATTGAAAGTGAACAAGTAACTTAAAAATTGGAAGGAGTGCTGAGTACAGGGGGTACACTGTTGAAACTGCAGGCTGACAAGTCCCTGGGTCCTGATGGACTTCATCCTAGGATCTTAAAAGAAATAGTGGATGTGTTAGTTTTAATTTTCTAATGCTTAGCAAAGTCAGGAAAAGTTCCTTTAGATTGAAAAATAACTAATATTCAATGTCCTTTATTCGCATGTACAGGTACTGAAGTACAGGAGTACAGTGAAAAGGGAACAATGTCATCTCTTGTGGCACCATCTTAGGTACAAGTACCTAGGAACAGATCTTAGATACAAAACAGAAATAAAAAGAAAAGTTGCATTACTTTGCAATGTTTAAAGAATAAGTTAGAAGACATAGTTAAAGGATTGATATTACAGTCAGATTTTTTTTAAAAATTTAAACATTACAGTAGATCAGCCCAGGAGTTTCCACATGGAGGTATGACCACCTGTATCAGACCCGAGTCTAACAACTATCCCTGCTCTGCACCAAGCTCCACCCATTCTGCCTGCTGCCCTGGGATCTGTCTTCTCTTTCTCTCACTCGCGCTCTCCCTCACTCGCGCTCTCCCTCCCTCCCTCCAGTGAGCTGTTTAATGTTCCACTACCCAATGGATGTGGCAGGGTTTGAGTTTCGATCTGCAGGAACTCCTCAGGGAAATGTCGCATCCAGCTGCTTCATCAATGACCTTTCCTCTATCAGAATTGAGGATGCTTGTTTATTGATTGCAGTAGTATTGTTCATAGTGCCTCTGCTGCTGCTTATGGGTGCAAAATGTGGTATGTTGCCTCCAATGTGCACTGGTCAGGGATGTCTCGGATCAACTGCAGAACATTCTGAAGGGGGAGGGTGAACAGCCAGCTGACGCCCTGCATGTACGCACCAGTGATATAGGTTAAAAAAATAGGGATGAGGTCTGACGAGCAGAATTTAGGGAATTCCGAGTCAAGTTTAAAAAGTAGGACCTCCGGTAGTAATCTCAGGATTGCGACCAGTGCCACATGCTAGTCAGAGTAGGAATGAAATAATAGGCAGGATGAATGAGAGTTGGCTCTGGAACTCAACCCGTCTACCAATAAAACCTGACACACCATATACCTTGAGTAAACAGGGTTAAAGAAAACCCCAAAGTCTTTTATTCATATATCAGGAGCAAGAGGGTAACTAGAGAAAGGGTTGGCCCTCTCAAGGACAAAGGAGGAAAGATATGCATAGAGTCAGAAAGAATGGGTGGGATTCTTAATCAGTACTTTGCATTGGTATTCACCAAGGAGAGGGACAGGATGGATGTTGAGGTGAGGGATAGATGTTTGAGTACTCTTGGTCAAGTCAGCATAAGGAGGGAGGAAGTATTGGGTATTCTAAAAGGCATTAAGGTGGACAAGTCCCCAGGTCCGGATGGGATCTATCCCAGGTTACTGAGGGAAGCAGAGAGGAAATAGCTGGGGCCTTAACAGATATCTTTGCAGCATCTTTCAATACTGGTGAGGTCCTAGAGGACTGGAGAATTGCTCATGTCTCCTCTTATTTAAGAAGAGTAGCAGGGATAAGCCAGGTAATTATAGACTGGTGAGCCTGATGTCAGCTGCTGGAGAAGATACTGAGGGATAGGATTTATTCCCATTTGGAAGAAAACGGGCGTATCAGTGATAGGCAACATGGTTTTATGCAGGGAAGGTCATGTCTTAACAACTTGAAGTGACGAAGTTGATTGACGAGGCAAGGGCTGAGGATGTCATATAAATGGACTTCAGTAAGGCATTTGATAAGGTTCCCCATGGAGAAAGTGAAGTCACATGGGGTCTGGGGTGTATTAGCTAGGTGGGTAGAGAACTGGCTGGACAACAGGAGACTGAGAGTAGTAGTGGAAGGGAGTTTCTCAAAATGGAGAACTGTGACCAGTGGTGGTCCACAGGGATCTGTGTGAGGACCACTGTTGTTAGCAATATACATAAATGGTTTGGAGGAAGGTATAAGTGGTCTGATGAGCAAGTTTGCAGATGATACTAAGATTGGTGGAGTAGCAGATAGTGAAAGGGAATGTCAGAGAATGCAGCAGAATATAGATAGATTGGAGAGTTGGGCAGAGAAATGGCAGATGAATTCAATCTGGGCAAATATGAGGTGATGCATTTTGGAAGATTGAATTCAAGAGCAAACCATACAGCAAATGGAAAAGCCCTGGGGATAATTGATGTACAGAGAGATCTGGGTTTTGGTCAGTTGTACCCTGAAGATGGCAACATAGGTCAATGGAATGGTCAGGAAGGCATATAGCATGCTTTCTTTCATCGGATGGAGTATTGAGTACAAGAATTGGCAGGACATGTTACAATTACATAGGACTTCGGTTCGGTCACATTTAGAACACTATACAGTTCTGGGCACCACATTACCAAAAGGATGTGGGTGCTTTGGAGAGGGTGCAGAGGAGGTTCACCAGGAAGTTGCCTGGTATGGAGGGTGCTAGCTATGAAGAGAGGTTGAGTAGATTATGATTATTTACATTAGAAAGACAGAGGTTGGGGGGAACCTGATTGAGGTCTACAAAATCATGAGACATATAGACAGGGTGGATTGCAAGAAGCTTTTTCCCCAGAGTGGGGGATTCAATTACTGGGGTCATGAGTTCAAGGGGAAAAGTTTAAGGGAGATATGCATGGAAAGTTCTTTATGCAGAGGGTGGTGGGTGCCTGGAATGTGTTGCCAGTGGAGGTAATAGTGGTGGGCATGATAGTGTCATTTTAAGATATATCTAGGCAGATACATGAATGGGCCGGGAACAGAGCGATACAGATCCTTAGAAAATAGGTGAGAGGTTTAGGTAGAGGATCTGGATCAGCGCAGGCTTAGAGTGCTGAGGGGCCTGTTCCTGTGCTGTAATTTACTTTGTTCTCTGTAATACTTCAAGACTTGGATGACCTTCAATATTGGGCTGATGTATGGTGGTAATACTATGTCACAAGTGTCAGGGAAATATAATTTCTAGCAAGAGAGAAGGTAACCATGTTCTTTTGAATTTCAATGGCATAACTATTTCCGAATTCCCTACCATCAAAACTCCAGGTCTTGTGTGGACTAGAAATCGAACTGAACTGGCTGTACAAATACTGGACCTCTCCTGTTGACTCAGGTAGGTTCTCTCAGCGGTGACTGAGCCCTGAATGCCTGCAGCAACAGGTTTTAACAGTTTACAGGAGGAAATCATTCAACGTCTCGAGCCTTTTTTTTGCCACTAAGATATAAATGATCTACGTGCCAGGCACAAACACTTTTATTGTATCTTTGGGAGACTGAGTCAAATCAACCTAAATTCTTGAGGGTTGAGTAATCTAAGTGATGCACAAATTTCTTAACAAATCTGTTTTGGAGCAACTTTGCCAATAACAACTGATGCACTTCAACGGAGGAATTAGACAGGAACTAACTCTTACCAAGTGCTACAGCGGGCGCACAGAGAGGGGAGCCGGAAGGTAAGCGGAGACGTTTTTCTTTTCGCAGTCTGTTTTTTTTTCAACTAGGAGCAGGAACCCAGAAGTTGTCAACAGAGGCTTCTGGGAAGGTAAGAGGTTTGAGTGGAGAAGGAACCCGAGACACTACACGTGTAGTGTCTCCCACCCTCCCTCCTCCTCTAACCTAAAAAACAAGGACTCAGTCGGCTGAGCAGGTAAGTTACTTAGTGTTCTTGTTTTGGAGACTAAGTGTAGGGTTATGGCAGCGCAGGTAGTGGAATGTTCCTCCTGCAGGATGTTTGAGGTAGGGGTGACTACCATTGCTCCTGCCGACTTCACCTGCAGGAAGTGCAGCCAACTCCAGCTCCTCACAGACCGCGTTAGGGAACTGGAGCTGGAGTTGGATGAACTGAAGATTATTCGAGAGGCTGAGAGAGTGATAGATAGAAGCTACAGGGACATAGTTACGCCAGAGAACAGAGGGAGCTGGGTAACAGTTAGAGGTGGGAAGGGGAGGAAGCAGGCAGTGCAGGGATCCCCTGTGGTCATTCCCCTCAACAATAAGTATACCGCTTTGGATACTGTTGGGGGTGAGGGGGGACGGCCTAGCAGGCGTAAGCTGCAGTGACTGGGTCTCTGGCACGAGGTCCGGCTCTGAGGCCCAGAAGGGAAAGGGGGAGAGGAGGAGAGCGCTAGTTATAGGAGACTCTGTAGTTAGAGGGACAGGCAGGCAGCTCTGTGGACATGGGTGAGACTCTCGGATGGTTTGTTGCCTCCTGGGTGCCAGGGTCTGAGAGGTCTCGGACCGTGTCTTCAGAATCCTTAAGGGGGAGGGTGTGCAGCCAGAAGTCGTGGTGCACATTGGCACCAACGATATAGGTAGGAAGAGGGGTGGGGAGGTCATTCAGGAGCTCAGGGAGTTAGGCTGGAAGCTAAAAGCTAGGACAGACAGAGTCGTCATCTCTGGGTTGTTGCCGGTGCCACGTGACAGTGAGGCAAGGAATAGGGAGAGAGTGCAGTTGAACACGTGGCTGCAAGGATAGTGTAGGAGGGAGGGCTTCAGGTAGTTGGACAATTAGACTGCATTCTGGGGAAGGTGGGACCTGTACAAACAGGATGGGTTGCACCTGAACCAGAAGGGCACCAATATCCTGGGGGGTAGGTTTGCTAGCACTCTTCGGGGGAGGGGGGTGGTTTAAACTAATTTGCCAGGGGGATGGGATCCGGACTTGTAGTCCAGCAAGTAGGTTAGCTGTTTTTCAGGATGTCCAAGACTGTGGGGAGGCTGTGGAGAAGGTAGCACTGACAGGGAATACTTGCAGACACAGAGATGGGCTCAAGTGCGTATACTTCAATGCAAGGAGTATCAGAAATAAGGTGGGTGAACTTAAGGCGTGGATCGGTACCTGGGACTACGATGTTGTGGCCATCACGGAAACATGGATAGATGAGGGACAGGAATGGCTGTTGGAGGTTCCTGGTTACAGATGTTTCAGTAAGATTAGGGAGGGTGGTAAAAAAGGAGGGGGAGTGCCGTTGCTAATTAGAAATGGTATAATGGCTGCAGAAAGGCAGTTTGAGGGAGATCTGCCTTTGGAGGTAGTAAGGGCTGAAGTCAGAAATAGGAAAGGTGCAGTCACCTTGTTGGGTGTTTATTATAGGCCCCCCAATAGCAGCAGAGATGTGGAGAAACAGATTGGGAAACAGATTTTGGAAAGGTGCAGAAGCCACAGGGTCGTAGTCATGGGCGACTTCAACTTCCCAAATATTGATTGGAAGCTCTTTAGATCAAGTAGATTGGATGGGGCGGTGTTTGTGCAGTGTGTCCCGGAGCTTTTCTAACGCAGTATGTAGATTGTCCGACCAGAGGGGAGGCTATATTGGATTTGGTACTCGGTAATGAACCGGGACAAGTGGTGGGCTTGTTAGTGGGTGAACATTTTGGTGATGATGTCCACAATTCTGTGACTTTCACCTTGGTTATGGAGAGAGATAGATGTATGCAACAGGGTAGGTTTTACAAATGGGGGATGGGTAAATATGATGCTGTAAGACAGGATCTCAGGAGCATAAATTGGGAGCATAGGCTGTCAGGGAAGGATGTCGTGGAAATGTGGAACTTTTTCAAGGATTAGATACGACGTGTCCTTGATATGTATGTACCTGTCAGGCAGGAAAGAGATGGTCGTGTGAGGGAACCTTGGTTGACGAGGGAGATTGAATGTCTTGTAAGGAGGAAGAAGGAGGCTTACATAAGGTTGAGGAAACAAGGTTCAGATAGAGCGTTGGAAGGTTACAGGATAGCCAGGAGGGAGCTGAAGAAAGGGATTAGGAGAGCTAAGAGAGGGCATGAAAAATATTTGGTGGGTAGGATCAAGGATAACCCCAAGACCTTTTATGCATATGTGAAAAACATGAGAATGACGCGAACGAGGGTAGGTCCGATCAAGGACAGTAGTGGGAGACTGTGTATTGAGTCGGAAGAGATAGGAGAGGTCTTGAATGAGTACTTTTCTTCAGTATTTACAAATGAGAGGGACCGTATTGTTGAAGAGGAGAGTATGAAATGGACTGTTAAGCTAGAGGAGATACTTGTTAGGAAGGAAGAAATGTTGGGCATTTTGAAAAACTTGAGGATAGACAAGTCCCCCGGGCCTGACAGGATATATCCTAGGATTATGTGGGAAGCAAGAAAGGAAATTGCAGAGCCATTGGCAATGATCTTTTTGTCTTCACTGTCAACGGGGGTGGTGCCAGGGGGCTGGAGAGTGGCGAATGTTGTGCCCCTGTTCAAAAAAGGGAATAGGGATAACCCTGGCAATTACAGGCCAGTTAGTCTTACTTCGGTGGTCAGCAAAGTAATGGAAAGGGTACTGAGGGAAAGGATTTATGAGTATCTGGAAAGACCCTGCTTGATCAGGGACAGCCAGCACGGATTTATGAAGGGTAGGTCTTGCCTTAACAAGTCTTATTGAATTCTTTGAGGAGGTGACCAAGCATGTGGATGAGGGTAGAGCAGTGGATGTAGTGTACATGGATTTTAGTAAGGCTTTTGATAAGGTTCCCCATGGTAGGCTTCTGCGGAAAGTCAGGAGGCATGGGATAGAGGGAAATTTGACCAGTTGGATAGAGAACTGGCTCACTGGTCGAAGTCAGAGAGTGGTGGTAGACGGTAACTCTTCAGCCTGGATCCCAGTTACAAGTGGAGTTCCACAGGGATCAGTTCTGGGTCCTCTGCTGTTTGTAATTTTTATTAATGACTTGGAAAAGGGAGTCGAAGGGTGGGTCAGTAAATTTACAGACGATATGAAGATTGGAGTTGTGGATAGTGAGGAGGGCTGTTGTCGGCTGCAAAGGGACTTAGATATGATGCAGAGCTGGGCTGAGGAGTGGCAGATGGAGTTCAACCCTGTCAAGTGAGAGGTTGTCCATTTTGGAAGGACAAATAAGAATGAGGAATACAGGGTTAACGGTAGGGTTCTTAGTAAGGTGGATGAACAGAGGGATCTTGGGGTCTATGTTCATAGATCTTTGAAAGTTGCCACTCAGGTGGATAGAGCTTGTAAGAAGGCCTATGGTGTATTAGTGTTCATTAGCAGAGGGATTGAATTCAAGAGTCGTGAGGTGATGTTGCAGCTGTACAGGACCTTGGTAAGGCCACATTTGGAGTACTGTGTGCAGTTCTAGTCGCCTCATTTTAGGAAAGATGTGGAAGCTTTGGAGAGGGTGCAGAGGAGATTTATCAGGATGTTGCCTGGAATGGAGAATAGGTCGTACGAGGATAGGTTGAGAGTGCTAGGCCTTTTCTCATTGGAACGGCGAAGGATGAGGGGTGACTTGATAGAGGTTTATAAGATGATCAGGGTATTAGATAGAGTAGACAGTCAGAAACTTTTTCCCCGGGTACAACAGAGTGTTACAAGGGGACATAAATTTAAGGTGAAGGGTAGAAGGTATAGGGGGGATGTCAGGGGTAGGTTCTTTACCCAGAGAGTGGTGGGGGCATGGAATGTGCTGCCTGTGGGAGTGGCAGAGTCAGAATCATTGGTGACCTTTAAGCGGCAATTGGATAGGTACATGGATAGGTGCTTAAGCTAGGACAAGTGTTTGGTACAACATCGTGGGCCGAAGGGCCTGTTCTATGCTGTATTGTTCTATCTTCTATGTTCTATGTTCTATGTTCCAAGTCATATTGAAGGCAGTGTATACTATTTACAATTACCCATATCCTTAAATACACAGAAGGCATTTAAAAAATCTTCAGGGTAACGCCAACAGATTTAGTAAATTAGCTCCACCTGCCCACCATCTCTGTCAGCATTTACATACCCCCCCTTGAGAAGACTTGTAAGTCATAGGACAAAGTTCCAAGTGGTAGACTCGAGAGACTGGTTAGCAAGGTTAGCGGAGTGGACTCGATGGGCCGAATGGCCTTACTTCCACACCTATGTCTTATGGTTATATCACACAGAATACAGGAAGAATGAGCCATTTATTTACAGAACTGGCTCGAAGATAAGAGGATGGTGGTGCAGGGTTGCTTTTCAGACTGCAGGTCTGTGACCAGTGGTGTGTCACAAGGATCGGTGCTGGGTCATGCTTTTTGTCATTTATATAAATGACTTGGATGTGTACATAAGAGGTAAGTAAGTTTGCATTGACCCTAAAATTGAGGTGAATTGGGCAGTAAAGAAGGTTACATCAGAGTACAACAGGATCTATGGGCTGAGGAGTAGCAGATGTAGTTTAATTTAGATAAATATGATGTGCTGCATTTTGGAAAAGCAAATCAGGGCAGGGCTTATTCACTTACTGTTAAGGTCCTGGGGAGTGTTGCTGAACAGAGACCTTTGAGTGCAGGTTCATAGCTCCTTGAAAGTAGAGTCACAGGCAGATAGGATAGTGAAGAAAGCGTTTGGTATGTTTTCCTTTATTGGTCAGTGCATTGAGTACAGGAGTTGCGGCTGTACAGGACATTGATTCACCTACTTTTGGATTATTGTGTGCAGTTCTGGTTCCCTGCTAGAGGAAGGATGTTGTGACATTTGAAAGGGTTCAGAAAAGGTTTACAAGGATGTTGCTAGGGTTGGAGGATTTGAGCTATAGGGAGAGGCTGAACGGGCTGGGGCTGTTCTCCCTGGAGCGTCGGAGGCTGCGGGATGACCTTTTGGAAGTTTATACAGGGGCATGGATAGGATAAATAGACAAAGTCTTTTTCCTGGCATGGTGGAGTCCAGAATTAGAGGGCATCGATGTAAGGTGAGAGGGAAAAGATGCAAAAGAGACTTGAGGCACAACTCTTTATGCAGAGGGTGGTGCATGTATGGAATGAGCTACCAGAGGAAATGGTAGAGGCTGGTACGATTACAACATTTAAAAGGCATCTGGATGGGTAGGGAGGATTTAGAGGGATATGGGCCAAATCCTTGCCAATGGGATTAGACTTATGTAGGATGTCTGGTCAGCATGGATGAGTTCGACCAAAGGGTTTGTTTCTGTGCTGTACAGCTCTATGACCCTGTGACTTCATGCCATGCACTTAGCAACATTCCATTTGATTGGGTGAAACAGTTTAAGCTTTCTTCCAAATATTTGGCTCGAGTTCCTGTAGTTTCAATGTCTCTCTTCCAGCAAGATTAGTCAAAGGGTCAAATTGTGCAAATAATCCCAACTACCCCATCCAAGCATCCTCTAGAGTGCTCGAGTCAGAGTTTTATAGCAGGAGACAGACCCTTCGGCCCAACCTGGTCCATACCGATCAAAACGTCCATCCACACTAACCCCCTTTCCCTGCACTTGGCCCATCTCCTTCTAATCCTTTCCTATCCATGTATTTGTCCAAGTGCCTTTTAAATGTTAATGTACCCACCTCAACCACTTCCGCTGGCAGCTCATTCCATATGCGTACCACCCTCTGTGTTTTAAAAACGTTGCTCTCCAGGTTCTCTTTTATTCTTTTCCTTCTGACCTTAAACTGATGCCCTCTAGTCCTCAATTCCCCAACCCTTGGAAAAAGATGCCCCCTCAGTCTCCTATGTTCTAAAGAAAAATGTCCTAGCTTGTCCAACTACTCCCTGTAATTCATTGTTGAGTCCTGACAACATTCTTGTAAATTCCTCTGCACTTTTTCCAGTTTAATGACACACTTCCAATAGCAAGGTGACCAAAACTGCACACAAAACTCCAAGTGTGGACTCACCAATGTCCTGTATAATGCAACATAACTTCCCAACTTCTGCACTCAATGCCCTGACTGATGAAGGCCACTGTGCCAAAAGGCCACCTTCACTGCCCTGTCCACATGGGACTCCACTTTCAGAGAACCATGCACCTGAACTCCAAGGTACTGTATCTTGTATTATTATCTGAGGACACGACAAGGATTAACAAAATATTTCAGCAGTTCTGCTGTTACAGTTCCAGCCCAGAACAGATTAAGTTCAGATCAGTGCTTGAGTATTGAGGCACTGAGTAGTTTTCAGATTCACTCACAGAGTGGTCTAGAAAACTAAAGAGTGAGTTTTTCAGTGACACAAATTGATGAGTTATTTTAATGACACATCAAAGAGTGAGCCAATATGACAAAAACACACTGAGCTCAGCTTCTGCAGCATCACAGCAGAGCTGTTAGTCTTTGGATAAAGATCAAATGTACAGAATATCGGCCCTAAATCAGCAGGTACAGTCACCACGCCTTTTGAAGGAACTTTGCAGCACTAATGGACATTGAAAAAGTCAACACCAAATAAACATCCTTCATTACTCTCAGGAAGAAATAATGGGGTTCAGCTGGGAACCTCACTGTTAGCCTGAGGTGGTGTTGTGAGCTATTGGCCTGATTACAGCAATCTGCAGGTGAGGCTCCCCTATCAACGCTGTGCAAGAACTGGAGAGTGTTCTTGGACTCAACTCGTGATGACACTGAAGGCATTTGGTTCTTCATCATTTTTATTTTTTGTTTCAATATGCCTTGGTGGCTCGAGAGCTGCTTTGGTGCTGGATGTCTCTATATCATGGTATTGGGGGCTAGTCTTGGTGTCATTGCATAGCGACAGATGGGGGTCGTGAGATCTTCATACCCTTGAGGCGCTGGTAAAGTAGGTAGGCTTCAAGTCGACACATGGGGAGACGGGCTGGACTGGAGAAGAAGAAGAGATGCATTATTCAAAATCATGAAGCATTTTTATAAGAACGTGAAACAAGACCAATCAGCCCATCAGATGGTCCCATGCTGAAAGTCTTTAGTCCTCCTTCCCTACTCTAACTATAGCCACGTTTAGAAGCTTTTCACTGAATCCACTTACACCTCTTTTAACGGACACATTGTAGATAAAAATCAACAGATAGTACGGATTCCCATCAAACCTAGTTTGTGCCATTATATTAAATCACTGCTCAGTTTATCAACCCTCTCACAACACTGGGCTCCAGCTCCCGGTCTGGGGCTCACCTGCTGCTGACTGCTCTTTGTGTTTTTTTTAATCTTTTTACTTTTGCTCCTTTTCCTTTTAAAGACTTTATCGGCATCTTCTGCAGGGCGAGAGCAGGCCAGGCCGGGCTGGGCCTGGGGGGGGGGGGGGGGTTGGGGGGGGGGGTTGGGGGGGGGGGGGGGGGGAGGATTGCAGCCGAGCCCTGGTGGGGAGGGGGTGAGCGGTAAGCCCAGCATGGAGGAAGGGAGCAGGGAGTGGGGAGAATGAGCCCTGGCATAGGGGAGAGGGAGTGAGTCTGGTGGGGAGGAAGGTGAGCCTGAGATGATGACAACAAGGTAGACCCTGTGGTGAAAGAGGGAGCCTGAGAATCAGTGACTCTGATGTTAGTTGGGTCTGGTCAGGCAATGGTGGTTCTGAGCTGACTCCATGTATATAGTCTTCTCTTTAAGCTACATCTTTTCATTTTTCTCTTATCCTTAAACTATCAAAATGCATTAAACTTTGCTCTTAAAGAAGGAGACTTGCACACATGGTATTCCAGGTGTGGTCTCCCTTAATGCTGTGTATTGTTATCATTTGGTGCAGGAGGAATTGAATATTGTATTGTATTAACTTTCCTGATCACTTGTTGTCCCACATACTAAGTTTTTGTGATTTGTATACAAGGACTCCCAGATCCCTCTGCATCTCAGCTCTGCAATCTTTCACGGTTTAATCTTTTTTATTCTTCCTGCCAAAATGAACCATTTCACATTTTCCCACATTATATCTCATTGGCCAGGCTCTTGTCCAATCACGTAACCTATCTTCAACATGCACACACACACAGGCACCATCACCCCAAGTTGAACAACACTTGGAGTAGGAACCAAAGGGGGATTCAGTGTTCATCACGTGAGTGACTTGGCAGCTCCACACTGACCAAGCTGGTTAAGTCTAAAGGACAAAGCTGCTAGCCTGGGCCTATGGCAGGTGGTGAGAGAGAGAACCAACAAGAAGGAGATGTCAACTTGTCCTCACCCTTACCACAGCACGGTGACTCAGTGGTTAGCACCGCTACCTCACAGTGCTCGGGACCCGAGTTCAATTCCTGCCTCAGGCAACTCTGTGTGGAGTTTGCACATTCTCCCCGTGTCTGCGTGGGTTTCTTCCGGATGCTCCGGTTTCTTCCCACAGTCCAAAAATGTGCAGGTTAAGTGAATTGGTTATGCTAAGTTGCCCTTGGAGTTAGGTGCATTATTAAGGGGAATGGGTCTGGGTGGGTTAATCTTCAGAGGGTTGGTGTGGATTAGTTGGGCCGAAGGGCCTGTTTCCACACTGTAGGTAATCTAAATCTAATCTAAATTTACCTGACTCAGGTGCACCCTTCCATGACTGAATCTGTGACCATTGCAAAATCCTTGTGGAGACAAAATCTCATCTTTGCATTGAGGATACTCACATTGGGCATCCCTGAGGCACTATGGGCCATTAGCAATAAAATTATATTCAACCACAATCTGAAACCTTACGGCCTGGTGTCCACTCTCAGAAGGAATGAATCCCCACCCCCAATGATCTCCCGTTCGGGTTAAACCCCATCTGAATGGAGACTACAGGAGGGCATGCCAGGAGCAGAAGATGAGGTGTTAACCTGGTAAAGACACCAAACAGGACTAGCTGCATCCAAACAGGGTAAGCAGCAAGTGATAGACGGAGCTAAGCAATCCCACAGCCAATGGGTCAGATCTAGCTCCGCAGTCCAGCCACATCCAGTCGTGAATGGTGGTGGATGATTAAACAACTCACTGGAGGAGGAGGCTCCACAAATAAGCCAGTCCTGAATAATAGGGAACCCAGCGTAATGCAGTAACCACTACTGTAGACAGTACTCAAGCTGCAGCCTAAATAGTACAGCATAACCACCCATCTCTCATATTCTGTGCCTTGGCCAGTGATTACAAGTATGCTACACGCTTCCTTAACCATGTGTCCTACTATCTTCAAGGGTCCAATGGACATACACTTCTGATGCTCTGTACACTGTTCTCTTCTTCGCCTCCCAAATGCAAACCCTCACATTTCTCAGGACTACATTCCATTTTATCAGTTTTAAGCCCTGACGAGTCCATCAATATCTTCCTGCAATCTGCTGTTTTTTAATCTCACTCTTAATCACATTGATAGATCTTTTTTCTGAATTGTCTGCAAACATTGTAATCAGGTTCTCTACAATTGAGTCCAAATCATTTTTCCACACCACAAAAACAATCCTACTGGAAACATCTAATTCATCATTCTCCTTGGCTTCTTGATTCAGTTTTAGGTCCAATTTGCCACTTTCATTTGGATGCCACGGGCCCTGTCTGAAGTGTCGGACCATGTTAACAGCTTAATTAAAATCCACTTGGTCTACATCAAACGTGTGAATCTCATCAATCCTCCTCAAATGTTTCAAACAAATTATTGAGACACAACCTTCCTTTAAACAACTCTGTGCATCTGTGAGACTGAAGCAAGACACAGATAAATGGCAAGAGGTTGGTGTCTCCTTGTTACCTGGAAGCCTCCTTCCGGACAGTCCAGCTGTTGGTTTTCTGGCCAGTTGAGTCCTTTGGCTCACAGACATTTTTTGGAGTGAAGTCTTGTTTGGTGATTGTTGTATTGTCAATCTTTCCCTGTTAGCAGAAGCATTGATATTTTGAGTAAAGTCCAGACTGTAAGATTGTGGTTATGTTAGCAGAATCATAAACTGGGGCAGGATTGATGAACGAGGGAGACAAATTCAAAACAAATCATAATAGGTGGGAAATTTAAATTCAATGAGTTAATTAAATCTGGAATTAAAAGACAGTTAGTATCAGTAATGGTGAGTGTGTAACAACCAAATCTGATTCACCAATTTCCAGTAGGGTCTGGTATATTTGTGACTCTGGACCCAGATGGTGTTGACTCTGAACTGATCCATGAAATGGCTGAGCAAGATACTGCGTTGTGTTCAAGAAGGTTATTCACCACAACCTTCTTGGTGGTGGTTTGGGCAATAGCTAAGGAGAGCGGGGTGGTCTTCACAATAATAACCATAAAGGAACAAATAAATCTCAGATTTAGGAACAGGATTAGGCTATTTGGTCCTTTGAGACTGACCTGTCATTTGATAAGATCTTAGCTGATCTGTTTGTGATCTTATTCCTGTCCACTCCCCATATCCCTTGACTCCCTTATCCATCAAAACTCTCTCCAATTCTGCCTGAATAAATTCAGTGACATAGTCTCCACTAATGTCTGGGGAAGAGAATTCCACACACTAACAACTGTCCAAGAAAAGGTTCCTCTTCATCTCCATCTTAAAAGGGAGAGACCCCCTTAATCTGAAACTGAGTCTTCAGGGTCTGCCCACCCCTTCAAGTGGCAACATCCTCCTGAGGTCCATCCCATCAAGTCACTTCAAAATGTTAAAAGTTTTGATAAAACTACCTCTCGTTCTTCCAAATTCTGCTGGCCCAGCCTGTCAACCCTTCCTCACAGCGTAACCTTCTCATCCCGTGAGTGGACATTCTCTGAATGACAAACACAATTATATCTTTCTTCAAATAAATAGACCAAAACCGTACACAGATTTCCAGATATGGTCTCACTGAGGTCCTGTACATTTGCGGTAAAACTTCCCTCATTTTATATTCCAGTCTCGTTAGAATACACATCAGTATTCTGTTTGCCTTTCTAATAATTTATTGTAGGTAAAAACAATGACTGCAGATGCTAGAAACCAGATTCTGGATTAGTGGTGCTGGAAGAGCACAACAGTTCAGGCAGCATCTGAGGAGCAGTAAATTCGACGTTTCGGGCAAAAGCCCTTCATCAGGAATATTTATTGTACCTGAGCACTAACATTTTGTATTTCATGCAGCTCACTAGCAAGTCCTCAATGTCAGCTAGGTGGGCAATAAATGCTGGGCCCATATGTGCCTGAAAAAACAATACCACGATATTCAAATCTCTCTATACATCACTGAGTTCTCCATTTAATTAATACACTTTTTCTGTTCTTTCTGCCCAAGTGGACAAGTTCACATTTACCACATTATATTTTTTCACCACATTATATTCTTTCACCACTTACTGAACTTGTCTACGTCCCTTTTCAGACTCCCCAGCTCCTCCGTCCTTTCCTCCCTCTCCTGATTTGCCTATCGTACATTTATTCTCCTTGTCCAAGTCATTTATATAGATTGTAAGTAGCCAAGACCTCAAACACATTCTGCCTTTCATAAAGCCATGTTGACTGTGCCTCATCATACAATGATTTCCGAGAATCCAACTATAAATTCCTTAATAAGATTCCAGCACTTACCTTTACGACAGTTGTTGTGAAACTATCCCATATTCCAGTAACCAGAATGTAGTTTGTGCTTTTTCTCCCTACTGTAGGGGAAATGTTGGAATCTTATTAAGAAGGTTAGTGTCGGATTCTTAGAAAATCTAGCATAATGAGGCAGAGTCAACGTGGCTTTATGAAAGGGAAGATGTGTTTCATTGATGTATTAGAATGTTTTGTGAAACTAACCGGCAAGTATGGTAAATATGAGTAAATAACTACAAAGTAAAGTGAGTGTATTGTCTGAAATCTCCCCTACATGCTGGGATTTGCAGAAGTGTAAGGTCTGGGTTGCATGATCGAGTCAGCCTTGCGTGACTGCGGCCTGTCAGGTGACACAAGTTGAAGAAAGGAGAGCCTGTGTATTTAATGTGCTTAGATCTCAAGAAGACATTTGATGAGGTGGTCTATCAAAGGTTGTGCGACACAGGGTGGTTCAGGGAGTAATGTGGATGAAAGAATGGACATAAGATTATGTCAATGCTTTAACAACCTCTGCAGCCTCTCGTTGTCTGAGCATCAGATGCAAGCCATCAGGTTCTGGGATTTGTCAGTCTTTAAGTCTAATAACTTTTCCAGCAACTTTTCCCTGGTGAGAGGTATTTATTTTAAATCCTTTTCTCTTGTTTACCTCATGATTTTGAAGTATCTTTGGGAAGTATTCAAAGTTTGTTAACTGTGAAGGCTGACACAAAATTCCTGTTCGATGCCCTCATAATCCCTTTGTTTTCCGATCGGAGATTCCCAAACTCCCTCATTAGCTTCAATTACTCTTTCTCTATAGAAATTTCTTTTGTCTTTTTATATTATTAGCTAGATTTCCATTACCCCGCTTTATCCCTCTATTTTTGTGGTAATCCATGGCTTCCCTATTTAATCACAGTTAATACATGCTTCTCAAATAATTTTTCTTTCCCACTGCTGGAAGTCATTAAATATCCTTTTAAAATCAAGAAATAGAAGAACAGCAAAATTTATTTGCTCAAAATCATCAAGGTTCATCTCAAAGACAAAGTCTGATTGGAGGTTATGCCCATTATTAGCCACTAACAGTTGCCATTATCAGCTCCTGGCCTGATTGTTATCCACCTTCTTGTCTGTCCAACTGTGCTTCTCTCTCTTTGGGCTCTATGCCAACCTATTGTTTACTCCATACCCCGTCCCCCTACCCTACCTTCTGCATAAAAACGGACATTTTCCTCGCTTCCATCAGTTCTGAGGAAGGCTCCCTGCTCCTGAAATGGTAACTCTGATTTCTTTTCACTGACCCTGCCAGAGCTTTATCAGCAATTTCTGATTTTGTTTCTGACTGGAAATTATCTTGTGACAGCAGAACAGAGAGCAGTATGAAAAGGATACTGGTGAAGATCAGAAATTTCCCTCGAGAGAAAGGTATATCCCCAGTAGGAAATGTAAGAGTACCGTCAGTCCACTAGGGGATTAATTCCTTGTGTACTTTGTACCTAATCCAGACTGAACATGCCTTCAGAACATTTGGCTGGACAGCATATAGAAAGCTTTATCCTATAATTAAACCATGAGGCTGCTTACTGGAGGAGGCACATAGGCTCCATCATGAAGGTCGCCATGGCGAACCCTGGAGCGCATCTCCCAAGGCCTGAAGGAGTTTGTATAAGCTGTTCCACTATGGAATTTACCACCACAAGCACTCTGCATCGTCATGGGTCGGTTCAGATCTTGCACGTCATTGAATGGTTCCTCTGTATATGTTAGCTGAGGAAGAGATAAATATCAGCAGTTATAGTTGGATTCACAAAACCATTGTACTAAAACGTGGGGAGGGAAGTAGATTGTCAGGGACTGCAAATGAAGGATTAAAGAGGAGCAGGGTAGAGACCAGGCAGTGAAGGTGACAATGAACTGATTGAACTAATCTTCATCGATGTGCAAGGAGTGAGAGTTCAGGATGTTCATTACCGGGGTTGAATCTTGGATCAATGTGTAAATGCTCAGAACAGGATCAGAAGAAAGTCATTTGGATCCAACATTCAATCTGTTTGTGTTTTGGAATCCACATTCATGTCCCCTTTCCAATAACATTTGATTCCTTTGCCTAACAAGAATCTGCCACTATTCCTGGAGTATTGAGTGCAGGTTTGGTCTCCCTGTTGAAGAAAGGATATATTTGCTTTCTGTGGAGGTTCACCAGACTGATACTGGACTGTCCAATGAGGCAAGATTGGATCGACCGGGCCTGTTTTTGATGGAGTTTAGAAGGATGAGAGGGGATTGGATTGAAAGATATAAAAGTTTAACGGGTGGACAGACTATATCCTGGAGTCAAGGTTAGAGTGGTGCTGGAAAAGCACAACAGGTCAAGCAGCATTTGAGGAGCAGGAAAACCAACATTTTGGGCAAAAGCCCTTCATCAGGATGCTGCCTGACCTGCTGTGCCTTTCCAGCACCACTCTAATCTTGACTCTAATCTCCAGCATCTGCAGTACACACTTCAGACTAGATCCTGGAGCCTGTTCCCCCTAGTTGTGTGCCTAGATCTGAGGGACACAGCCTCAGAATATGGGTTAGACCACTGAGGACAAAGATGAGGGAAAATCTGTTCACTTAGATGATAGTGAACCTGGATAATTCCGTACCATAGAAGGTTCTGGAGGCTCAGTCACTGAATATCTTCAAGAAAGAGGTAGGTACATTTTTATATATAAAGGAATCAAGGGCTTGGGGAGAAATAGGAACATGGGATCTTCCACAGTCCTATTAACTGGTGCAGAAGACTTGAAGGACGAATGACCTACTCCTGCTCCTAGTTTCCATGTTTCTATCTATCCACCAGGATTAAAAGGATGGGATTGAGTTCATGACCTCAGAGATTTTGTACGTATTATGGAATGCATGAGATTTATGGGCAGAGTGACCGTTGCTTATTGCAAATTCTATGAATTTCTCTTCAGTGAATTGTGTACAGATATAATTGGTTTATAATTACTTTTGTCACTGTGTTGGTATCAATGGTCCCTTCCAGTTTCAACTGGTTCTTTAATATGATTGGATCACGTCGGGGGTATTTGTTAGTGTCCCAGCCAATGAATGAATCTCGCTGAATCGTGTTGAAGTCCACACTGAGGAGAGAAGGGAAAAGACGTATTGGAGTTGAGGATGTCAGGTCTGTTGCTTTTCTATACCAACAACTTGCATTTACATTGCACCTTCAGACTGGAAATACATCAATTAACAGAGAGATGTAAGGTCACTGGTTTGACAGGGGTCATATCCACCACCTTCCACATCACCCCCTCCCATCAGACACTCAGTAGCAGCAGTGTGTACCATCTACAAGATACACTGCAGAAATTCGCCAAAACTCCTTAGATAGCATCTTCTAAAGCAAAACCATTTCCATCTCAAAGGACAGGACAGCAGATACATGGGAACACCATCATCTGCAAGTTCCCCTGCATCCTAACTTGGAAATATGCAATTGGTTCTGCTATAATGCAATAGTTCCATCTTGTGCAATCCCGTGTTATAAGAAAATTGTGTAATCGTGACACTATTGAAACTAATGGGCCCAGAATCGTGTTTAACCAATACATGCTTTAAAAGTTTGTGCTTTAGAAATACCGTCCCCAATTTGTCAATTGTGTTATAGTGAATTTGCATTAACAAAACGCTCATTCTAGCAGAACGACCTGTATCACTGTTCCTTCACTGTTACTGGGTCAAAGTCCTGGAAGTCCCTCTCTAAGGACATTGTGGGTCAACCCACAGCCCATGGACTGCAGCAAAAGAGCAACGACAGATGGGTAACAAACACCAGGCTCATCAACGACCCCCACATCCCATTTACAAATTTTAGGAAGTAACATTGTGTCTTCCTTGTGTTTCTGAACCATCGGTATTGCTGCACCCTTGGGAGCACACATAAAAATCTATTGCCAACCTCAGAGAAGTGTTCTGAAGAAGGGATACTGGACCCAAAATGTTACCTCTGCTTTCTTTTCACAGCTGCTGTTGAGTTTCTCCAGCAATTTCTGCTTTTGTTTCAGATCTCCAGAATCTGCAGTTCTTTGTTTTATTTTACTCCTTACATCTTAATCCATTCCTTTTGAACCAAAGACCTAAATTCTGTTTTCCTTCTCTATTACCCACTGAATTTGGGAGCTTACTTTATGAGATTCATGTATGAAGACCTCTAAACTCCTCAGCAGTGTGAGACTTTCATTACACCTATCTGTGTTGATTGGAATTGCTGGCTTAGAGCTGCGAGTTGAGGATGGCGTGTTTGCCTTAGGAAGGTGGAGGAATAGTGGCTCAGTGGTTAGCACTGCTGCCTCACAGCGCCAGGGACCCAAGTTCAATTCCACCTTTGGGCAACTCTCTGTGTGGAGTTTACAGTTTCTCTGTGTCTATGTGGGTTTCCTCTGGATATTCCAGCTTCCTCCCACAGCCCAAGGATGTGCAGGTTAGGTGGATTGGCCATGGGAAATGCAGGGTTACAGGGATAAGGTAGAATGCGGGCTTGGTGGGATGTTCTTTGGAAGGTCAGTGTGGATTAATGGGCTGAATGGGCTGTTTCCACATTACTGGGATTCTATCAGGATGTTTGGGATGACTGTGTATTGTGGAGGAAGCACGTTTCTGAATATGATCAGGTTTTGAATTAATATTCTGACATGATAATGTTGGGACAGATTGGTGCTAACCTTTTTGATTCTGTTGTAAACAGGGTCTGATCCTGGCCTTTACAATCAGACGCCATTCAGTTCCTCAGACTTCTGGCTCCAAATAATTGAATTCACCAGCTCCGTAACCACACTGCGGGGTAGTGAAGTACCTCACTTTCGTTGCTGACTTAACAGCATAGAGCTGAATGGAATATGTGCATTGCTGGTAGAGTCACATTTAGCCCATCCCTAACTGCCCCTGAACTGAGGGGCTTTCTGAGCACTGTCGGAGGGTAACAGGAGTCACCCACATGGCAGTAGGGTTAAAGCTGTATGTCAGCTAGACAAGGTAATGAAGGCAGATTTCATTCCCTGAAGTGCATTAGTGAACCAGATGGGCTTTTAACCACAAACAATAGTCACAGTCACAGCTTTCAATTTCCAACTTAGTGTTAAATCACATGGCAAACCCTCCTGCTTAATTTAAACAAGCAACCCAGAAAAGATTTATCCTGTGCAGTAATCTGTGAAAATTCGAGAGGCCAAGAACGACTTAAAAATTAACAACTTCATTTCTTAAAGTATAACAGAGAATAATTAACTAACAACTATTTACAACTCCTTCCTCTAACCTATCTTTTACTTTCCCTTCTATAAAACTAGTCCAATAAAACCCTTGATTAAGATTTACTGAAACTTCCAAATTTCAAAATCAGCCAACTGTCGAATCTTCTCTTTATATCTTCCTCTGTAGATTTGCTTCCAGGTTGATGTTGATGTTTTTCCTGTTCAAACTCCTCTTCTGGACAGGTACTGTTGGTCTTTTGGCAGTTCTCTCTCAACTGTTCAATTTTCCCCGGTCGGAAAGCATCCCAAAGCATCAGAGTGTGTCATTGGCTTTTAATATTGTCAATATTCTAAATTCAAACTTGATTAGAGTTTAGTATTTTTCGGGAGATAATTTAAACTGGTTGGCCCAATTCAACCTTGTTTTTTTGTTTCCAGGCAACCAGCTACACTGGCTGCTGGACCAAGAGGTTACATTGTTCCCTTGTTCAGAACACTTGAACTTGCTTAAAGGTACAGTACACTTTTACACCTTCATGACATTTAGTTATGAAAGGAATTTAAGTTTACCAGCTCCATAGTGAGTCCTACAGCAGTAGACTGGGCTTATGGATTATTAGCCCAGACGATTAAAACCACATCATATTCATCCCCTGAAAAGTGTCAACAAGCCATGCAACCATGGCGTGCCTCATTCCTGAGCCTTCCCAGGAGGAAGCAGTGATCACAGGTAGGTTTTTTGGGAAGTGGGGAAAACAGACACTAGACAAATCATCAAAATGACAAGGAACAATACAGGAAATTAAAGAATCAAAGCATCAAGAATTTGTCACAAAATTACTGATGGGACAGATCCCCAGAGTGAGGACTCAGGTGCGTGTGTGTGACTGTGTGACCCAGTACGGACAGTACATGTCTTACGGTAAATGCCGGTTGATGCGCAGGTTGTCGACCTGGAAGATTAGTGGTCGGCGTCTCAAAGCCTGAGCTGTGTAGATGGGATAGTCTTTGCGATAGGTGGTCATCGACTCAATGGTAGCAGACTTTGGCTTGGCTCGTTTCTTGCTGGGAGGGTTCTGTTTCTCAATGGGTAAAGGCTGATATGTGATTTCGTAAGTGGTATTCAGATCATGAACACCTTTAATAACAGAGTAAAACAATGTGAATATTCATTTGATGCACAGCAACGGCACAAACTCCAGAAAATGTGCTCAAACTATTTCTCTCTGACCTCCTGGCTTTAGGGAGGGAGCTTTACGCTGTATCTAACCGCGGACTGTACCTGCCCTGGGACTATTTGATGGGAACAGTGTAGAGGAAGCTTTATCTTCAGTTTAAAGGAGTGAAGAGAGTTTTACTCTGTATCAAACCCCCCTGTGTAGCTGACCTGGAAAAATCTTTTGTCATTCAGGAGGATGGGTTCATTGTTGAGAAGAATTGAGGGACTAAGTCAATAATTGGCTGTGTTGGAATGAAAGTTGCATGAAGTCAGACAGATGTGACTATATGAGGTTACATGAAAATTGATGCAGTGTATGTTCCCCCTGGATATTTCTCAGCTTGACTCATTACAGACTCTGGCAGCTTGACCTTCACAATCTTTCCCGAGGGTCCCTAGGGCATCCTGCTCTTTTTGGTGACTCTGAGTCACCATACCTTGAAACTTTAAGTTGTCTGGCATGGCCTTTCCTCGTTCTACCCTGTAGCATGAATTCTCAGCAATTTCCGCTGGTGTGGTACTTAGCTGCTTTTGTTTCTGGTATTTGGAACATTGAGATCCTGGAGGATGGAAATAGAACATTAAAAGTCTTATTTTCTAGTATGTTTGTGATCTTGGTTCTTTGCTGTGTGTGTAACTTTGAAGCAGTTATTACAAATATATACAGTGGATAGAATATTGCTGTCTCCAGAGAGTTTCTTATCAAGGCTGTGCACAACCAGTTTCACTTTGGAACCAAACCCCTGTGGAATGAGATTAACATTCCAATGACCTTTGTTAACCTTCTCCCTGCTCACCGTTAGTCACTTGCTAAAGCTCTACTTCTTTTTGGTTTCTGGTCTCTCGTTATTATTAAAATATTCACTAAGTTTCAAAGTGATGGTTTCACATTTTCCTGCATCAAACCTCATTTTTATAGTTTGGTTTATCTCTCCATCTTTCATTATTGTGTCATTATTCCCCATTGTAACCTCCTCATTTTGCATCATAGAGTCATACAGCACAGAAACAGACCTTTCGGTCCAATCAGTCCAGACCGAGCATATCCCAAACTAAGCTAGTCCCACCTGCCTGCTCCTGGCCTATATCCCTTCAAACCTTTCCTATCCATACGCTTATCCAACTATCTTTTAAATACTGTAATTATACCCACATCCACTATTCCTCCCGAAGGTCATTCCTCACACAAACTAACAGTTGTGAAAAAACTTTGCCCCCCCCCCGCCCCATGTCTTTTTCAAATCTCTCTCCTCTCACCTTAAAAATGTGCCCCCATCGTGAAATCCACCTCCCTCGGGAAAAGTCAATCACCATTAATGCAATCTATGCCTTTCATTATTTTATAACCGGCTATAAGCTCACCTCTCTACCTCCTACGCTCCAGTCAACAAAATCACAGCCTATTCAGCCTTTCTTTATAATGCAAACCTTCTATACCCAAAAACATCCTGGTAAATCATTCCTGAATCCTCTCCAGCTTAAAAATATCCTTCCTATAACTGGATGACCAGAACTGGACACAGTATTCTGGGAGGGGCCTCACCAACGTCCTGTACAACCGCAACATGATTCCCAACTTCTCTCGTCAAAGGACTGAGCAATGAAGGCAAGCGTACTAAACACCTTTTTAACCACCCTGTTCATATGTGACGCAAGCTTCAAGGGATCATGTCCGTGAACCTCTACATTCCTCTGTTCTGCAACACTACCTAAGGTCCTACCATTAATTGTCTAAGTCCTGCACCTTTGTTATACCAAAATGCAATACTTCGCATTTATCTAAATTGAATTCCATCTGCTATTTTTCAGCCCATTGGACCATTTGAATAAGATCTTTTTGTAATCTTAGAAAACCTTCTTCAATGTGTGCTATGCCACCAATTTTGGTGTCATCCACAAACTTACTGACCATGCCTTCTATATTCTCATCCAAATCATTAATATAAATGACAAACAAAAAAGGATCCAGAGCTGATCCCTGTGGAACATTGCTGGTGACAGACCTCCAGTTTGAAAACTAACCTCGACCAGCACTCTCTGTCTCCTGCTGTTCAACCAATTATGTATGCAATTGGCAAAGGCATCCAATCTCCCATATCTTTCATCCAAACCATAATCCAGCTGTCACGTCCCATCAATCAGAGTAGGTTCCCATCAACCCCACTGTCCTCTCCACTTCCTGAATCCACGTGATCTCATTTTTATGAATGATCCTGATGCAGAATCTTCTGGATGTCCACATTTACACAGAGAGTCCTCACCTGCCTTATTAGTCTCTGATCAGTTGATGCTGCTTCAGTGTTACATTAAACCTGATCTCTCACCCCTTCCTGTTCTGTACATGCCCTGACACATCAGGTCACCTGTTTCTGCAGAATTGTCCAACCCTCAGCTCTAGGTGCACAGGGAGTGAGGATCGGAGTGCATTTGGCTTTCTGGGGAGAGGACTTCTTCAGCAAAGGAGAGAGAGAACCATTAAAGGAATATTGGAGAGGTTCACCTGCAGTAGCAGGAGGCCTTGTTGGAAATGCAGCTTTCTTGTTGCTGTGACAGGAAGCAGAGCTGCTGGAGTGGACGCTGCTGCTTCTTGAACATTTCTGCATTACTGCTTTACTGCGGGCGGATTCCTGCCCTACCGCTGAATGTTTCTTCTGTAAAATAACTCAAATCAGCAGAGAATAAACCAGGAAGAAACATTATCAAAGTTTAACTTAGAATACAATAGATTTCTGTAGAATTGTGCAAGGAACAGTACAGCTCAGGAACAGGCCCTTCAGCCCACTAAATATGTGCTGTTACATGTTGCCTTACACTTCCCAGGCTTCCCTATCCCTCTATTTCCTTTCATGAATCTACCCAGACGCCTCTTAAACATTACTATCATGTCTGGCACCAGGATTGGGGTATGGGAGAAATCGGGAGGGGTACAGGAAGTGGGGGGGAGGGGGGTGGGGAGGTGGTAAAGGAAGTTGGTGTGGGGAAGGCAAAAGAGGGGGGTGGGGAGAGAGAGGGGGCCTCCCAGATCCTAGGCCCTCCTACCATCCCCACCTCCCCCTGCCCCACCCCCACTGGGGGATCTCACCAACACCCTAGGCAGTGATTGATTTACTGTCACTTATAGTACAGTGAAAAGCTTTGTTTATGACCCGTACGGGCAGATCATAGTAAGCAAGGATGTACAGATCAAAGAGACTTAGACAGAGGCAGACAGCTTACAAGATCAAAGTTAACAAGCTCAGCATTATTTGAGGCTAGAGAGTCCATTCATCAGTCCAATATTGGCCAGGAAGAAGCTGTCCCTGAACCTGTTGGTGTGTATGTTCACACTTCTGTATCTCCTGCCTGATTGAAGAGGTTGTAGGAGATCGTTACTGGGGTGAGATGGGTATTTGATGATGTTGGCTGCCTTTCTGTGGTAATGAGCCGTGTAAATGGGGTCCGTGGATCGGAGGTTGGCTTCCGGATGGTCTGGGCTGTGCACACAACCTTCTGTAGTTTCTTATGGTCCTGGACAGAGCAGTTATCGCACCAGGCCGTAACGTACCCAGACAATATGCTCTCGATGGTGCATCTGTAAAAGTTGGTGAAGGTCCTAATGGACATGCTGAATTTCCTGCGCTGCCTGAGGAAGAAGAGACGTTGTTGTGCCTTCTTGACCGTCACATCTACTTGGGAAGTGCAGGACAGATTGCCAGTTAGCACCACTCCTGGTAACCTGACACTCTCCACCCTCTCACCCTCCTCTCCATTGATGTAGATGGGGACGTATTCTCCTCCTTTCTTTCTGAAGTCACTGATCAGTTCTTTCGTTTTGGCAGCATTGAGAGAAATTATTATCATTGCACCATGTCACCAAGCCCTCTATCTCCTTTCTGTGTTTTGACTCATTGTTGTTAGATAGCTGTCTTACCACGGTGGTTTCATCAATGAACTTGTAGATGATGTTCATTTGGAATTTGGCAACACAGGGAGTACAGTAGGGGGCTGAGGACGCATCCTTGGGGGTCTCCAGTTTTGAGTGTTATCATGGAGGAGGTGCAGTTATCTCTCTTCACTGATTGCGGTCTGTGGGTCAGGAAGCTGAGGATGCAGTTACAGAGGGTGGAGCTGAGACCAAGGTCACAGAGTTTTGAGATCAGTGTCTCCCCAGTGCTGAGCCCCATTACTATACTCTACACGATGGTTGTGGTGATGGTGGTGGTGATGGTTGTGGTGACGGTTGTGGCAGTGATGGTTGTGGCGATGGTTGTCGTGATGGTTGTGGTGATGGTGGCGATGGTGGCAATGGTGGTGGTGATGGTTGTGGCGATGGTGGTGGTGATTGTGGTGGCGATGTGGTGATGATGGTGGCGATGGTGGTGGTGATGGTGATGATGGTGGTGGCGATGGTGGTGGCAATGGTTGTGGTGGTGGTAGTGGCGATGGTGGTGGCAATGGTTGTGATGGTGGTGATGGTGGTGGTGATGGTGGCGATGGTGGTGGTGATGGTTGTGGTGATGGTGGTTGTGGTGATGGTGGTTGTGGTGATGGTGGTGGCGATGGTTGCGGTGATGGTGGTGGTGATGGTTGCGGTGATGGTGGTGGTGATGGTTGTGGTGATGGTGGTGGCGATGAACTGTGTGTGTGTCTTCCTGAAGAAACACTCGTGCACCATTGCCCAAGGTTGCAGGTGTTAGCCTTTGGTAAGATCTGGTTTTAACGGCGACAATGCAACCCGTGGGCATTGTTATCGAAAACTCTTCAGTTCGCTTTAGAAAGGGAAACCTGCTTCTGCCCCACCCCGCCCTGGGGAACTGTACCACCCCCCCCTCCCCCACCCCGTCCTGCAGAACTGTACCCCCCCCACTCCCGCCCATCACTCCGCCCTGGGGAACTGTACCACCCCCCCCTCCCCCACCCCGTCCTGCAGAACTGTACCCCCCCCACTCCCGCCCATCACTCCGCCCTGGGGAACTGTACCACCCCCCCCTCCCCCACCCCGTCCTGCAGAACTGTACCCCCCCCACTCCCGCCCACCACCCCGCCCTGGGGAACAGTCCCACCACCCCCTCCCCCACCCCGCCCTAGGGAATTGTACCCCCCACTCCCATCCACCACCCCACCCTGGGGAGCTGTCCCTCCCCCCCTCCTTGCCTGGGGAACTGTCCCTCCTCCCCCTCCGCAAACCCCTGTCCTGGGGAACTGTCCCTCTCCCCCTCCCCCACCCCCTGTCCTGGGGAACTGTCCCTCCTCCCCTACCCCACCCTGGGGAACTGACCCTCCCCCGCCCCCTGTCCTGGGTAACAGACTGCAGAGTGAAGGCACTGAATGAGCTGCTGGAATGACTGACCTTGGCACAGAGCTGTCCTTGTTGTCCAAGTGGTTTCTGTTTGAAAGCGGATCTCTGTGTGGTTTCCACCTGCATGGCGGGTGGGTTCTGGTATGGGGGTGTGCGTAATGGCCTCTTGCTGCTCCGCGGTTGGGGATCTGAAAAGGATCAGAAAGGGCTTGAATCTCCATTGTCACTCATTAAATCCTGCTCTGCACCAGTTAATGGGGGTGACAGAAATGGAGTTTGACTTTCAATTCTGTAGCATCTAACCGTCAGGATGTTCCAAAGCATTTTACAGCAAAGACCCATTTTTCAGGAAACATAGCAGGCAGTTCGTCCAAAACAAAATTCCATAAACAAGAACATGATAATGAGCAGATAGTCTGTTAAGTTATAAACTTGCTGCAGTCCTCACAATGTTGTTGGAGGGAGAAAGACCTGACTCTCTCAGTTCTGGTACCAGGAGTTCTCTCTGTAAACTCCTTCAATCCTGTAAGCTCGCCATTATATCAGCTGTCCTCCAACCCTGGGCTCTTTGGGTTCTTGATGCTTTATCAGTGGCTATATCTTTGACTGCATAGGCACTAAAGGCTATTAACACCTTCCTAACCCTCTGTCCCTCCTTAAAACCTACTTCATATTCTGAGATTTTCAATATCTGCCACAATAACACCTTACAATGACTCTGTCAATGTTCCAGCCTAATGCCTTGAAGGGTGGCGCTACCTAAATGTATTTAGTTGTAAAGCAGCAATGTGAACTGGCCTTTAGAATCAAATTGTTTACTATGATGCATGGGACTTTTGACAATACTACTTAGATTAAAGAAAATTTTGAAACTCACAACTCTCCCTATTGTCTCCCTCTCCTGCAGTATCCAGATAATTAATGATTAAACTGTAGAGTCCTAAAGAATTGGTACCTCTCAGACTAACTGGCTACTGAGGATGCTGTGCTAGAGTTACCAATCTCAGACAGAGTGGATCAGACACAGCAGAGGAACTACGGCCTTCTCATCTCAAGTGAAAAGAACTGGACTTGGAGATCACTGACAGTGTTGGCAGGACATAGAACATTACAGCGCAGAGGCCCTTCAGCCCTCGATGTTGCACTGACCAGTGAAACCAAACTGAAGCCCATCTAACCTGCACTGTTCCATTTTCCTCTATATGTTTATCCAATCGAGCTGAATCCAGAAATAGTGTGTGTGTGGAGACCCCAAAACACCCACCCTCCATCACAGTCTCATCACCAAGATCCTCCTTCACTGCACTTCCCACTGTCACCCAACATCAAGCTAAAGGCAAGAGACAAAGCAGATGTCATTTTCCCAAGACCAGGTATAGTTTAGAAGCAGTTGGAAATCAGGATTCTTACTCAGAGGCTGAGTGAAGGTGGACTGATAATGGCTCAGGAGAGGGTCTGTGACTCCAGCTGATGTGTTCTTCCGACAGTTCTGATGGTGTTTGTGTTCACTGCAGAAGAAAGGGAAGCGTTAATTAGTGAGCTGTAACTTGGACATACCTTAACTAGTGCTATCCAGGCACAGTTCCATCATATAGTCCCCAGGTTTTATATTCCTGGCACCAACCCTCTGGAATCTCCTGCAATGTCCACAAATTGAAGATTAATTTCCTGGACTCTGCAACTCAGAGGAAAATCACATCAACAACAAATTACGGAATATCTTTCCACTTTGTTTGAACAATTTGTTGATGAAAGTATTGGGGAGTTGGGAAATTGCTATTTGACTGGATGAGCCAGTGGTCGTGCAATAAAATCTCCAGGAATATATACAGTACAAATCGGTAATCCTGTGCATTGTTCGAGATGTATTGTCATTATCTAATCACCTGACATTGTTAAATCATCATTCATCTCGCAAAAGACTCATAAATCCAACAAAAACAAAGACTCATAAAACCAAGCAAGTGGATCTATAATGTCATTACTTCCTCATGGTTATCACTGATTGGAACATAGAGGGGAGGGGAGAGTGACTGCCTTTGACATCAGGGAAGGGATGGGATCTCTCTATTAGCTGGAGTCATACCCAGCACATAGGAAGATGGTTGTAGTTGTTGAAAGTCAGTTATCTCAGCTCCAGGACACCTCTGCAGGAGTCTGTCAGGGTAGTGTCCTAGGCCCAACCATCTTCAGCTGCTTCAGCAATGACCTTCCCTCCATCATAAGGTCAGAAGTGGGGATGTTCACTGATGATTGCACAATGTTCAGCAACATTCGTGAGTCCTTAGCTACTGAAGCAGTCCATGTTCGGATGCAACAAGATCTGGATGTTACACAGGCTTCGGCCAAAACGTGCCCAAAAACATTCTTACTTTTCCCACACCAAGCAATGACCACCTCCAAGACAAGAAAATCAAGCCATTGCCCTTTGACATTCAATGGCATTACCATCTCTGAATCCTCAGGCTGAAAGTGCATAATGAGTTTTTGAAGATCTGATCAGAATGATTACAACAAGACGTGTGCTTTGCTAGAAAGTAAATTTATTAGCTTAATCTAATTTGGATAAAAGCAAATGAATGAGTGAATCTATCACCTTGAACTACTTTAGACATGTTCACCAAGTAATCCTCGCTGCCTCCTGGCATCCAGGGAGCCTGCATGACATCTGCCTATTGGTGCTCTGTCTCAGTTTCCAGGGAGTCAGTCCGAGGGTGAAAGCTCCCCCGTATGAATACCATTCTGAATCTGATATTGCCATCTCGGAGTATTTTTCCCAAGTATTCCTAAGTGCTTGTAGGTCATAAGCAAATGCAGGTGTCACTGCAAAACAGCCTGTTCCCAATACAAGGCCATTAAAGTTACCTTCCAGCAAAAACAGGCAGCTTTTACGCTAACAGAAATAGAAATTGCTGGAAAAGCTCAGCCAGTCTGGCAGCATCTGTGGAGAGAAATCAGCGTGAATGTTTCAGATCTAATAACCCTTCCTCAGAACCCAGCTTTCACACTAAATCTGTTTTCACGTATTTTCCTTCAATTTTTTTATTTCTATGTCCAATTAATCTTTCAGAATTTGATTTGGGGAAGTATATGGAGATATACTCCACCTGAGATATGGAGTCCAGAACTGAACAGAGGAATCAAGACAGAGTCTAACCCGAGTTCTCTACAGTTGTGTTCAGGAGTAGACCATTCAGCCTCTTGAGCCTGTCCCACCATTCAGTGAGATTATTGCGGATCTGTGCTTACCTTTGGCCCATACCCCTAATGTCTCTGCTGACAGCAAATTATCTCTCTCAGATTTAAAATTAACAAGTGATCCAGCATCCACTGCCATTTATGGAAAAGATTTCAAAATCTCTCCCAACCTTTGTGTGTGTAAGTGCTTCCCAACATCTCTCCTGAACAGTCTGGCCCTAATTCTCAGATGATGCCCTCAGTCTGGAATCCCCAAATCTTTACTCTGTCTTCACCTGTTAATATCGTGAAGATTTTCGTCAGATCACTCCTTAACCTTCTAAAATATAGAGAAAGCAGACATAATTTATATAATCGCTCTTCACAACTTCATCCCTGAAGTCCAGGTCTCATTTCTTGGAAACCTACAAGGCCAGTCTGTCCTTCCTATGGCTTGGTGCCCAGATCTGACCATAGTACTCCAAATGGGGTCTTTCTTTCTTTCTCTCTTTCTTTCTCTCTTTCTCTCTTTCTTTCTTTCTCTCTTTCATTTTTTCTCTCTTTCTCTCTTTCTTTCTCTCTCTCTTTCGCTCTCTCTTTCTCCCTCTCTCTCTCTCTCTCTCTCTTTCTCCCTCTCTTTCTCCCTCTCTTTCTTCCTCTCTTTCTTTCTTCCTCTCTTTCTTTCTTCATTGTCTGACATCTTGGGGAAGGCAGAGCAGTGCTGGGTGGGTCATTTCCTGCAGCAGTGGCAGGGGCCTGGAATGAGGGCTCCTGACTGTAGTAGGCCCGAGGCATGGACTCTTGGCAGGGTCATTGTAGCTATACCTGGAGTGGGGACTTTGGAAGCCTGGGACACCCTACTGGGCTGGGTTTGAAGACACTTGTACAGAAGATGACCTCTATGTATGTAATTTCTTACTATTCTTTTTGCAACTCAAAATGGCATCGGACTGTGGCAACAAAACACTTTTCGCTATATCTTTTTGGCTTGTCCTAGGATGGATGTGTTGTCGCAGTCAAAGTGGTGTCCTTCCTTATCTGTATGTAAGGATACTAATGAGAGAGAGTCATGTCTTTTTGTGGCTAATTGATGTTCATGTATCTTGTTGGCTAACTTTTCTTGCAACTAATTTTGTAAATGACAATAGTTTTGCTTGTTGTCTGTATAGGATCTTTCAAGTTCATTAGCTGCTGTTTTAGGTGGGTGGGTTTGTGGGCTACTATGATGCCAAGAGGTCTGAGAAGTCTGTTATCTTACAAAATACTGTGCAAGGACTGTAACAAACATTACATCAGACAAACAGGCAGTAAAACTAGCCACCAAAGTACATAAACATCAACTAGCCACAAAAAGACATGACCCACTCTCACTAGTATCTTTACATACAGATGAGGAAGGACAACACTTCTACTGGGACAACACATCTATTCTAAGACAAACCAAACAGAGACACGTGTGAGAATTCCTAGAAGCATGGCACTCCAACTGGAACTCTGTCAACAAACACATTGACTTGGATCCTATTTACCACAACCTGAGAAAAATAACAGGAAATGACATCACCAACCCAAGGAAACCTAAACATACAAATAGAAAGAGGGCCAGACCACCAGTGCTTCATCCAGAGGCTCACTGATGATGTTACCTCGTAGGGTGACAAAATATCTGAAAACAAACTTTCCAGCTTAGCGAGCAAACCAACATCCAGAATCTCAACCTGAGCTACAAATCTTCTCAAAATTCACTACAGAGGAACTTCAATTATCCGGACGAGATGGGCGGGCACTATTTCGTTTGGATAACTGATTATTCGGTTAATTGATTCAGTGCCTCTCCTCTGGGGCTTGGAGTTTTGGGAAGTTTCCTGTTTCCTCGCTCTGCCTGCCTTGCTCCGTCTCTCTGTCTCAGGGTGTATTTCTGAGCAGAGATACACAGTTGTGTGTAAGGGACCTGCAGCATTGCTGAAGCCCCCCTCACTCCCCCACCAAATTAGTTCACTTGCTAAGTCCGCTTCCCATTTAGGAGACTAGGCAGCACCACACCATGCGTGAGACCCCACCCCCCATCCGACCCCCCATCCTGCCGGTTCAACCCCACCCCCGTCCGCCCCATCCACATTCCGCCCCCCTGTGCCCCCAAACGCCCCACTCCCCCCACCCCAACTGGACACCCACAGTAAGACTGCTTCTGCCTTAGGGGGGTGAGTCTCCAAAGGCAGATGCGTGTGCACACACACTCACATACACACTCACACACATACACACTCACACACATACACACTCACACTCACACACACACAGAGTCACTCACACACACATTCACACTCACACACATACACACTCACACACACAGTCACTCACACACACACACAGTCACTCACACACACACATTCACACTCACTCACACACATACACACTCACACACACACACACTCACACTCACACACACACACAGTCACTCACACACACACATTCACACTCACTCACACACACATACACACTCACACACATACACACACACACACACAGTCACTCACACACACACACACACAGTCACTCACACACACATACTCACACTTACTCACACACTCACTCACTCACACACATACAAAATCACACTTACATACACACGCACATACACACACTCACACACATACACATTCACACTCACACACAAACACACTCACTCTCACACACACACTCACACACACATACACACTCACACACACACATACACACTCACACTCACACACATACACATACACACTCACACTCACACACATACACACTCACACACCCAAAACACACACATACACACACACACTCACTCACACACATACTCACACACACATACACACACACATGCACGCACACACTCGCCCACACACACGCACACACACAACTTTTTACTGCAACTTTTTGTCAAGTTCCACCTTTGCCCTGGACAACGTTGGAGAGATTATCTGGGGAAGGGGGGTTCAGGGTACACCCCTGTGTAGAACTCCAGGGAAAGTGTTGGGGGGGAAGCGTGAGAGAGAGAAAGAGAGAGAGAGAGCAGGAGGTCAGTCATTTGGAGATGGAGTCTGATCTCCCATCGATGTCCAGGTCTGTTCTCAGCAGCATTTCAGTAAGCTGAGTTCACTGTAAACAAAAGGTGCAATCAGTGTTGGAAACACATCTTTGATGTAACGTTTCTATCAGGACCTTCGGGTAATCCAATATTCGGATTATTGATAATTCGGATAATCGAGGTTCCTCTTTAATTGGAATAGCTTCGCAACCAATTCCTCACATTAAAATCACCTCAGATTAAACTGAGGGACAGCAAGTGTTTGAGTGAAGGATAGTTTTTTTAGAACTGATCCTGTGTTCTTTTGGTTTAATCACTTTCAACTTCCCCACACCATGTCATTCAATATGGTGTTGTCAAATCAGTGGCATACTATCAGCCAATCAGATTCATTGATTAGACCCCAGCACCAGCTCATTGGAGAAATCTCTCTGCATGGTTTGCAGTCAGTGAGTGAAGCAAAGACCATTGTACGTTTTCAAATAAAAATTATAATATTTTATTGATATAGAGCTATGGGGGAAGAGCAGGGATGAGTTTGGGGATTGGTACAGGGCTAAGGTCAGAGACATAGAGTCATAGAGATGTACAGCATGGAAACAGACCCTTCGGTCCAACCAGTCCATGCCGACCAGATATCCCAACCCAATCTAGTCCCACCTGCCAGCACCCGGCCCATATCCCTCCAAACCCTTCCTATTCATATACCCATACAAATACCCCTTAAATGTTGCAATTGTACCAGCCTCCACCACATCCTCTGGCAGCTCATTCCATACATGTAACATCCTCTGCATGAAAAAGTTGCCCCTTAGGTCTCTTTTATATCTTTCCTCTCTCACCCTAAACCTATGCCCTCTAGTTCTGGACTCCCCGACCCCAAGAAAAAGACTTGCCTATTTACCCTATCCATGCCCCTCAATTTTGTAAACCTCTATAAAGGTCACCCCTCAGCTTCCGACGCTCCAGAGAAAACAGCCCCAGCCTGTACAGCCTCTCCCTATAGCTCTAATCCTCCAACCCTGGCAACATCCTTGTAAAGTTTTTCTGAACTCTTTCAAGTTTCACAACATCTTTCCGATAGAAAGGAGACCAGAATTACATGCAATATTTCAACAGTGGCCTAACCAATGTCCTGTACAGCCACTACACCTCCAATTTTGGTGTCATCTGCAAACTTACTAACTGTACCTCTTATGCTCACATCCAAATCATTTATGTAAATGACAAAAAGTAGAGGGCCCAGCACCGATCTTTGTGGCACTCCACAGGTCACAGGCCTCCAGTCTGAAAAAAAACCCTCCACCACCACCCTCTGTCTTCCACCTTTGAGCCAGTTCTGTATCCAAACGGCTAGTTCTCCCTGTATTCCGTGAGATCTAACCTTGCTAATCAGTCTCCCATGGGGAACCTTGTCGAACGCCTTACTGAAGTCCATATAGATCACATCTACTGCTCTGCCCTCATCACTCCTCTTTGTTACTTCTTCAAAAAACTCAATCAGTTTTGTGAGACATGATTTCCCACACACAAAGCCATGTTGACTATCCCTAATCAGTCCTTGCCTTTCCAAATACATGTACATCCTGTCCCTCAGGATTCCCTCCAACAACTTGCCCACCACCGAGGTCAGGCTCACCGGTCTATAGTTCTCTGGTTTGTCTTTACCGCCCTTCTTAAACAGTGGCACCACGTTAGCCAACCTCCAGTCTTCCAGCACCTCACCTGTGACTATCGATGATACAAATATCTCAGCAAGAGGCCCAGCAATCACTTCCCTAGCTTCCCACAGAGTTCTCGGATACACCTGATTAGGTCCTGGGGATTTATCCACCTTTACCCATTTCAAGACATCCAGCACTTCCTCCTCTGTAATATGGGCATTTTGCAAGCTGTCACCATCAATTTCCCTACAGTCGAGATCTTCCATATCCTTATCCGCAGTAAATACTGATGCAAAATACTCGTTTAGTATCTCCCCCATTTTTTGTGGCTCCACACAAAGGCCGCCTTACTGATCTTTGAGGGGCCCTATTCTCTCCCTAGTTACCCTTTTGTCCTTAATGTATTTGTAAAACCCCTTTGGATTCTCCTTAATTCTATTTGCCAAAGCTATCTCATGTCCCCGTTTTGCCCTCCTGATTTCCCTCTTAAGTATACTCCTACTTCCTTTATACTCTTCTAAGGATTCACTCGATCTATCCTGTCTATACCTGACATATGCTTCCTTCTTTTTCTTAACCAAACCCTCAATTTCTTTAGTCACCCAGCATTCCCTATACCTACCAGCCTTCCCTTTCACCCTGACAGGAATATACTTTCTCTGGATTCTTGTTATCTCAGTTCTGAAGGCTTCCCATTTTCCAGCCGTTCCTTTACCTGTGAACATCTGCCTCCAATCAGCTTTCGAAAATTCTTGCCTAATACTGTCAAAACTTGTCTTTCTCCAATTTAGAACTTCAACTTTTAGATCTGGTCTACCCTTTTCCATCACTATTTTAAAATGAATAGAATTATGGTCACTGGCCCCAAAGTGCTCCCCCACTGACACCTCAGTCACCTGCCCTGTCTTATTTCCCAAGAGTAGGTCAAGTTTTGCACCTTCTCTAGTAGGTACATCCACATACTGAATCAGAAAATTGTCTTGTACACACTTAAGAAATTCCTCTCCATCTAAACCATTAACACTAAAGCAGTCCCAGTTGATGTTTGGAAAGTTAAAATCCCCTACCATAACTACCCTATTATTCTTACAGATAGCTGAGATCTCATTACAAGTTTGTTCTCAATTTCCTTCTGACTATTAGGGGGTCTATAATACAATCCCAATAAGGTTATCATCCCTTTCTTATTTCTCAGTTCCATCCAAATAACTTCCCTGGATGTATTTCCAGGAATATCCTCCCTTAGCACAGCTGTAATGCTATCCCTTATCAAAAATACCACTCCCTCTCCTCTCTTGCCTCCCTTTCTATCTTTCCTGTAGCATTTGTGTCCTGGAACATTAAGCTGCCAGTCCTGCCCATCCCTGAGCCATGTTTCCGTAATTGCTATGATATCCCAGTCCCATGTTCCTAACCATGCCCTGAGTTCATCTGCCTTCTCTGTTAGCCCCCTGCATTGAAATAAATGCAGTTTAATTTATTAGTCCTACCTTGTCCCTGCCTGCCCTGACTGTTTGACTCTCTTCTGTTCTCAACTGTACCCGTCTCAGATCGATCTCTTTCCTCACTATCTCCCTGGGTCCCCCCCCCCCCCACCTTACTAGTTTAAATCCTCCCAAGCAGCTCCAGCAAATGTCCCTGCCAGTATATTAGTCCCCTTCTAATTTAGGTGCAATCCGTCCTTCTTGTACAGGTCACTTCTACCCCAAAATGATCCAAAAATGAGAATCCTTCTCCCATACACCAGCTCCTCAGCCATGCATTCATCTGCTCTATTCTCCTATTCCTGCCCTCACTAGCTCGTAGCACCGGGAGTAATCAGATATTACTACTCTCGAGGACCTCCTTTTTAAATTTCTGCCTAACTCTCTGTAATCTCCCTTCAGAATCTCAACCTTTTCCCTTCCTGTGTCGTTGGTTCCAATGTGGACAATGACCTCTTGCTGGCCCCTCTCCCCCGTGAGAACATTCTGCACCCTCTCTGAGACATCCTTGATCCTGGCACCAGGGAAGCAACACACCATTCTGATTTTTCTCTGCTGGCCACAGAAACATCTGTCTGTTCCTCAGACTGGAGAATCCACTGACACAATTGATCTCTTGGAAGCCGACGTACCCCTCGTTGCATTAGAGCCAGTCTCAATACCAGAAACTTGGCTGTTTGTGCTACATTCCCCTGAGAATCCATCACCCCCTACATTTTCCAAAACTGCATACCTGTTTGAAATGGCTATATCCACAAAAGACTCCTGCCCTAGGTGCCGACCTCTCTCACCCTTCCTGGAGTGAACCCATCTCTGTGACTGTATCTGAGACTTTCCCCCCTTCCTATAACTGCCATCCATCACATACTGTTGCTGTTGCAAATTCCTCATCGCTTCTATCTGTCTCTCCAACCGATCCACTCGATCTGATAAGATTCACAGCCAACAGCATTTATGGCAGATATAATCCCGAGTAACCCTTAAACTCTCTTTAAACTCCCACATCTGACAAGAAATACATATCACTCTATTAAAAGCCATTTTTGCTCCTTCACAATCTACAGACCCAGAAAATAACACCGCCTTATTCCTCTACAAACACTGCCCCAAGTTAAATTAATAGTCATGGCTTATATTTTAAGTTTAATCAAGAGACATCTCCAAAAATATATAATCAAGAAAGAACCCACTCTACTCACTACTGCAGACTTTCTGTAGATCACATTTAAAACAACAATTAACTTATCTGATTCTGTGCTGTGAACTTTGCCCAACACTCCGATGTCCAGCGATACACGAATTCAAACAGCAAAGGCGGTACCTGTGCAGGTTCCCTCTCTCTCTCTCTCTCTCTCTCTCTCTCTCTCTCTCTCTCCTGCACTGTCCTCACCATGTGCTTCCTTTGTCTGCTCTTTTCCCTTTTAAAACTGCTGTTGTTTTGACTTTTTTTCCCAAAGTTCCAATACAATGCAACAGCATATAAAACAGTAATTGCTGCTCCTGGAATTTGAGGAAATCACCTCCAACACCTAAAATACCTCAAAAAAGGAGCAGCCTGTTACAGCCAGAATTTTTTCCTGTCCTCCATCTTGGATTACCCAGAAGCAACAGTTTAATGTGCCCTCTTTCTATGCAAGATGGAAGGGATAATGGATCCTGAATTCATCTAATCCACAGGTGATGTCAGAGGCTTTCAACTGACATATGATTCAACTTCCTTGAGTTTTAGATTAAAGATAATCTGTTAGTTCCTCTATTAGCGAGAGACAAAGACAGAGAGAGAGAGTTAGAGGCGGGGTGGTGGGAGGGGTAGGGGGGGGAATGGGAACCCTGCAGGGGACTCATTGAATGGAAACTCTAAAAGCTGTTTGTAAGTTTAGAACTTTCTCCCTAACGACACCTTATGGGTCCACTGGGTCCACTTACAGCACGTGACTACAGCTCACTACCAGGGCAACTGGGACAGGTAACAATATTGGCCCAGACAACATCTCAGGAAAGGATTTTTAAAATTATAAATCTCAAATACAAGAGCACAAACCTTAATCTCCAGCATCATAAAAGTCAGGCTGGACCTCCAAAATAACATTGGCTGAAAACTGTTATAGAATCTTCTCCCACAGTTTAACAGCAATGTTTTCAAACATCTCCAGGAAGAGTCTGTATTCCCCCGATTTCAGATCTGAATTATTGCTGTTTTTGTCTGGGAATCCACAGTCAGAGGTAATATTCCTAAAATAATGAAAACTTGTCTTCATATAGCACTTGTCCCGTCCTGCAGGATAACCTAAAGTGATGTCCCAATGTGTTACAGTTTGCAAATTCTCAGTCCTCCTCTCCTGAAGCAATTGGCTTGGATTCTGTCTGACACTCACTCAAACAGCCATTGTTCCAATGCAGGACGACTCAACTGAGATCTGCAGGACATTCAACCGTGGGGGGAGATCACAGTCAACGTTAAAACCAGTGTGCACTTTCCAGCCGAGACCATTGGCTGCTCAGGAGCAGGAATCCCAGCTCAATTTACCCCAGCCCCTGTCAGGGGTTGGGGGTAATTGTTCTGCGATGTCACTGACATTGTGATGGCATCAGCTAGTTAACTAGTTACCAGTAACCAGTTAACCAAGGTTAGCGGTCAATGCAGTGTGGAGGATGCAGAGTTAGGAAAATGCTTTGGTGACAAAGCAGGTGGGATGGGGTTTAGAGTTGAATTGGGATAACTGGGTATGTGGGAGTAGGAATGGGGAGGGAAGGGGATAGCGGGGGAAGTGCCAGTAAGTTCAGACATGAGGGGAATATAGGAATGCTCCTTGTGAGCTTGTCAATGTAACAAAGAGGATTTTAGAACCATCCTTACCCACAGTCACACAGCTCACAAAGACATGAAAACACAGGGAATTCCAGCTTTTCCAGATGTTCCAAATCTTCCAGAGCCATTTTAAATCAATAAGTTTGTTTTAAAATATTTCTCACAAACAATCAGAAATGGAGAGATCCTTTTCAGTGTGTTACAGAGGCAGCCTCCTCCTGTGTGTATTCGATCACACTATCCCCATGCTCGGGTTAGTGTACAGCTGTAACCATGGCACTCTGTAAGGTACAGGTCTGCCCCAAGCTGGGCAATTATTTTCATGTGAAACTGGAATCAGTCCACACCCAAACCCTGGCTGAACAAGTGAGTAGGTGGAGTTTACTCAGTACTCGCCTGAGACAGGAGTTACTGTATACATTGTCTGTCCTGCTGCTCTGAGATACACTGTTGGACTGGGCTGTACAAAGTTAAAAATTACACACCAGGTTACAGTCCAACAAGTACAAACTTTTGGAGAGCTGTTCCTTCATCAGGTAGCTGTTGGGCATGATCATAGGAAACAGAATTTATAAGTGAAAGATCAAAGTGTCATTACAACTGTTGCAGTGTGTTAGACAAACCCAGATTGCTGTTAACATAGAACATAGAACAGTACAACACAGTGCAGGCCCTTCGGTCTTCAATGTTGTGCCAACCTTCTTTCCTACTCTAAGATCAGACTAACCTATATACTCTTCATTGTACTATCATCCATGTGCCTATCCAAGAGTCCCTAATGTCTCTGACTCTATCACCACCACTGGCAGTGCACTTAACACACCCACCACTCTCTGTGTAAAGAACCAACCTCTGACATCTTCCCTAAACCTTCCTCTAATCACCATAAAATTATGCCCCCTCATGAGAGACATTTCCACCCTGGGAAAAAGTCTCTGGCTTTCCACTCTATCTATGCCTCTTATCATCTTCTATCAAGTCACCTCTCATCCTTCTTCGCTCCAATGAGAAAAGCCCTAGCTCCCTCAACCTTTCTACATAAGACATGCCCTCCAGTCCAGGCAGCATCCTGGTAAATCTCCTCTGCACTCTCTCTAAAGCTTCCACATCCTTCCTATAATGAGGTAACCAGAACTGAACACAACATTCCAAGTGTGGTCTAACCAGGGCTGCAGCATAACCTCGCGGCTCTTAAACTCAACCCATCTGCTAATGAAACTCAACATTCCATACACCTGAACAACCCCATCAACCTGGGTGGCAACTTTAAGAGATCTATGGATGTGGACCCCAAGATCCCTCTGTTCCTCCACACTGCCAAAAATCTTGCCTTTAACCCTGTATTCTTTATTCAAATTCAACTTTCCAAAATGAATTGCTTCACACTTTTCCAGGTTGAACTCCATCTGCCACTTACCAGCTCAATTCTGCATCCTGTCAATGTCCCATTGCAACCTACAATGGCCCTCCACACTATCCACCACTCCACCAACCTTTGTGTCATCCACAAACTTTACTAACTCACCCTTCCATTTATCCAAGTCATTTATAAAAATCACAAAGAGCAAAGGTCCCAGAACAGATCCCTGCGGAAAGTCACTGGTCACCGAGCTCCAGGCTGAATACTTTCCATCTACTACCACCCTCTGTCTTCTATGACCCAGCCAATTCTGTATCCAGACAGCCAGATTTCACTGTATCCCATGGCTCTTTACTTTCCACATGAGCCTACCATGGGGAACCTTATCAAAAGCCTTGGTAAAATCCATGTACAGCACATCTACTGCTCTACCTTCAATGTATTTTGTCACATCCACAAAGAATTCAATTATGCTTGTGAGGCATGATCTGCCCCTCACAAAGCCATGCTAACTATCTCTAATCAAACTCTGCTTCTTCACAAATCCTGTCTCTCAGGATCCTTTCCAATAATTTGCCCACCACCAACGTAAGACTGGTCTGTAATTCCCAGGAATATCCCTATTCCTTTTCTCAAACAAAGGAATAACATTTGCCACCCTCCAGTCATCTGGCAGTACTCCAGTGGACGGTGAGGACACAAAGATCATCTCCAAAGGTGCGCAATCTCTTACCTCCTCACCCATCCCCCATCCAACCTCACAACACACCACCTCTCTCTCCCCCACCCATCCTCCATGTACCCCCACAACACACCAGCTCCCCCTCCTCATCCATCCTCCATCCACCCCCACAAAACACCAGCTCTTCCTCCTCACCCATCCCCCATCCAGCAACGTACCCTACCCCTCCATCTCTCCCTCACCTCACCCCCTTCACCACCCCCATACTCCTTCTCAGACCCCCATCCCACTCCGCAGCCCAACCCCCTCCCAATCTCCTTTCTCTCCCACTCCCCACCACATGTCATCATCCTTCCGCTCTCCTCTAGCCCATCAGCCATCCCTGACCTTGAACTCTCTGAGGTCGAACGGTCTGTCCTTAGGAAAAGGCTCACATTTGTTTCTTCCAGCCTCACCTCAATGAATTCTGGATCTGTCGCCCCGTGAAGCTCTTCCACTGCCTCCATCTCTGTGCCTTGTTCATTGACAGAAACTCCCAACCTCTCTCCGATGACCCCTTCTCCCAGCTCCAACCTTCCTCCTCCACCTGGTCACCCCCTGAAGGCCTTGTACTTGCTCTAGACCTCTTCATTGCTGACTGCTGATGTAACATCAGCCGCCTCAATTTCTCCACACCCCCTCACCCACTCCAACCTCCTCCCCTCTGAACGTGCAGTGCTCCCTCACTGTGCAACAACCCTCAAATCCGCTGACAAAGGCGGGATGGTTGTAGTCTGGAGAATGGACCTCTATGTCACAGAGGCCGAACGACAACTCTCCGACACCTTGTCCTACCTCCCCCTTACCCATGACCCCACCATGACCCATCTGGCCAAAATCTCCCGCACTGTCTGTGCCCTCATTGTCTCCGGTGATCTCCCCTCCTCAGCCTCCAAACTCATAGTCCCGCTCTGCCTGGGTTCTACCTACTCCCAAGATCCACAAGATCTACTCTGGCCGACCCATCGTCTCAGCATGCTCCTGCCCCACCAAACCCACCTCATTCTACCTCAACTCCATCCTCTCCTCCTTCCCACCTACACCCACCACACCGAACATATCATCCACCTCTGCAGCATCTTCCAGTTCCCCGGCCCCCAGCACTTTATCTTCACTCTGGACGTGAGGTCCTTATACACATCCATACCCCACAAGGATGGCCTCCAGACTCTCCGCTTCTTCCTCTCCAACAGACCCATCCAGTCCCCCTCCACCAGTACCTCCCTCTGCCTCGCTGAACAAATCCTCACCCTCAACTTTCCCTTTAACTCCTCCCATATCCTCCAAATCCAGGAGGTGGCCATGGGCACCCGGATGGGCCCCGCCTACCCCTGCCTGTTTGTTGGTGATATTGAACAGTCCCTCTTCAGTCCCTACACAGGCACCGTGCCCCAGCTCTTCCGTCATTACATCGATGACTGCACCGGTGCAGTGTCCTACACCCAGTTCATCAACTTCACCCACAACTTCCACCCCACCCTCAAATTCACTTGTTTCATCTCGAACACCTCCCTCCCCTTTCCCATTTCACCATTCCCATCTCCAGTGACAGTCTCCAGAAGGATGTTTACTACAAACCCACAGACTCCTATAACTACCTGGACTACACCTCCTCCCACCCAGTATCCTGCAGGAACTCCATCCCATTCTCCCAATTCCTCCATCTCCGCAGCATCTGCTCGAATGAGGAGACATTCCATTCCCAAGCATCCCAGATGTCCACCTATTTTGAACAACATGCTTTTCCTCCCTCTGTCGTCCAGACCCCTCCACTGCACCACCTCCACTCCCTGTTCCACTGCTCTAAACCCCCCAGCAAAATGCAACAAAGACAGAGTCCCCCCCGTCCTCACCTGCCACCCCACCAGTCTCCACATCTAACACATCATTCCTTACACACTTTCTCCAACTCTGCAACCACCAAGAACACCTTCCCCTCCCCACCCCTCCCTGCCTTCCTCAAGGACCATTCCCTTTGACACTCCTTTGTTTGTGCCACTCTCCCCACCGACCTAGCTGACCTCCCAGCTACCTTCCCCTGCATCTGGAAAAGATGCAAAACCAGCTGGTACCCCACTCCCCTCACTTCCATCCAGGGCCCCAAACAGAGACTCACCTGCCTCTCCTCCAACCTAGTGCTCCCTATGTGGTCGTCTCTACATTGGGGAAACTGAACGTTAACTTAGGGAACGGCTCACTGAGCATCTCAGCCGGGTCCATGGGGGCTGACCAGACCTTTCAGTCACTGCCCATTTTAATTCCCCTTCCTATTCCCTTTCTGACATGACCATTCTTGGCCTTCTCCATTGCTACAATGAACCACAGCGCAAGTTGGAGGGATAATGCCTCATCTTCCGCCTGGGCAGCCCAGAGGACTCAGCGTTGAGTTCTCCAATTTCAAATAACCTCCCTTCCCATCCCTCAACTCTCTTCCCAGCCCAACCCCCTCCCTTCCACTCCTCCCTGGCACCAACTGCATTCATTCCTCCCATTGACCAACCAGGTCGTACCTTCTACCTGTCTCCACCTATCGCCACTTCACTAACCTGACCCCACCACCCCCTTTATCTGCAGCTCCCCACCCCCCCACACCCACACCCCAGTCCTGAGGAAGGGTTACACCCAAAACATTGGCTTCTCCACCTCCTGATGCTGCCTGCCTTGCTGTGCTCCCCCAGCCTCCTGCCTGTCCCTCCTGATGCTGCCTGCCTTGCTGTGTTCTCCCAGCCTCCTGCCTGTCCCTCCTGATGCTGCCTGCCTTGCTGTGTTCTCCCAGCCTCCTGCCTGTCCCTCCTGATGCTGCCTGCCTTGCTGTGCTCCCCCAGCCTCCTGCCTGTCCCTCCTGATGCTGCCTGCCTTGCTGTGTTCCCCCAGCCTCCTGCCTGTCCCTCCTGATGCTGCCTGCCTTGCTGTGTTCTCCCAGCCTCCTGCCTGTCCCTCCTGATGCTGCCTGCCTTGCTGTGTTCTCCCAGCCTCCTGCCTGTCCCTCCTGATGCTGCCTGCCTTGCTGTGTTCCCCCAGCCTCCTGCCTGTCCCTCCTGATGCTGCCTGCCTTGCTGTGTTCTCCCAGCCTCCTGCCTGTCCCTCCTGATGCTGCCTGCCTTGCTGTGTTCTCCCAGCCTCCTGCCTGTCCCTCCTGATGCTGCCTGCCTTGCTGTGTTCCTCCAGCCTCCTGCCTGTCCCTCCTGATGCTGCCTGCCTTGCTGTGTTCTCCCAGCCTCCTGCCTGTCCCTCCTGATGCTGCCTGCCTTGCTGTGTTCCCCCAGCCTCCTGCCTGTCCCTCCTGATGCTGCCTGCCTTGCTGTGTTCCCCCAGCCTCCTGCCTGTCCCTCCTGATGCTGCCTGCCTTGCTGTGTTCCCCCAGCCTCCTGCCTGTCCCTCCTGATGCTGCCTGCCTTGCTGTGTTCCCCCAGCCTCCTGCCTGTCCCTCCTGATGCTGCCTGCCTTGCTGTGTTCCCCCAGCCTCCTGCCTGTCCCTCCTGATGCTGCCTGCCTTGCTGTGTTCTCCCAGGCTCCTGCCTGTCTGTTTTAGTGAATGGCAGCTGGTGACGAGTGTGATACTGGAAGAATCAGTGCCAGGATCCCAGCTATTCACAACGTGTTAATGATTTGGATGAGGGAATGAAATGTAATATCTTCAAATTTTCAAATGACACAAAGCAGCGTGGAGGGTGAGCTGTGAGGAGACGCAGAGATACATCAGGGTGAATTGGACAGGCTGAGTGAGTGGGCAAATACATGAGAGATGAACTATAATACAGATAAATGTGATAAAGGCAGATTATTATTTGAATGGCTGTAAATTGAGAGATGAGAATGTGTAATGAGACTGGGGTGTCCTCATGCACTAGTTACTAAAAGGGGGTGGGTGCAGTGGGCAGTAAAGAAAGCAAACTGTACATTAGCCTTCCTAACAAGAGCAATGGGGAATACCTTGCTGCAATTATATAAGGCATTTGCGGGGTCACACCTGGAATATTGTGTGTGGCTTTGGTATCCATATCTGAGGAAAGCTGTTCTTGCCATAGAGAGAGGGCAGCAAAAATTTATCAAATTAATTCCTGAGAGGGGAAAGATATAAAAGAGACCTAAGGGGCAATGTTTTTATGCAGAGGGTGGTACGTGTATGGAATGAGCTGCCAGAGGAAGAGGTGGAGGCTGGTACAATTGCAACATTTAAGAGACATTTGGATGGGTATATGAATAGGAAGGGTTTGGAGGGATATGGGCCGGGTGCTGGCAGGTGGGACTAGATTGGGTTGGGATATCTGGTCAGCACGGATGGGTTGGACTGAAGGGTCAGTTTCCATGCTGTACATCTCTATGACTCTATGACTGACATATGAGAGACCCTGCAACCGCACAGAATTAATGTGGATTCCACTAGTTTCCTCATTTCCCCTCGCCCCACCTTATCCCAGTCCCAAGCCTCCAACTCAGCCCCACCCTTTTGACCTGTCCATCACCTTTCCCATCTGTCCACTCCACCCTCCCCTCCGACCTATCACCCCCACCCCCACCTTCATCCACCTATCGTGTTCTCAGCTACCTTCCCCCCAATCCTAGCCCCCTCCCATTTATCTCTCAGCACCCCCCAGCCCACAAACCTCATTCCTGATGAAGGGCTTATGCCCGAAACGTCGATTCTCCTGCTCCTGGGATGCTGCCTGACCTGCTGGGCTTTTCCAGCAACACACTCTCCACTCTGATCCCCAGCACCTGCACTTCTCACTTTCTCCATATGAGAGAGATTGAGTCGGTTAGGATTGTGTTCAGTGGAGTTTAGAAAGATGAGGAGTGTCTCCTAGAAACCTATAAAAGTCAAACAGACCAGGCAGGGTACAATCAAAAAGAGAAACCGCTGGAGAGTCTCAGCAGATCCGGCAGTATCTACGGGGAGGGTAACAGGGTTCTCAAATATCCACACTGGATTTATCCTCTTGAAAGAAAAGGCAGAGAGTCTTTAGGATTGCTGTAGAGGAAGTGAACCCACATGCAAGGCAGACCAATCCTGGGCCACAAATAAGAGAGTCTCTAATAAATCCAGTTAGGAATTAAAGAGAAACCTCTTCACCCAGAGACTCCCACACGGAGAGGCCCATGTGAACAATGAGGAAAGAGTAACTGAGGGGCAGAGTGTACAAGTGAGGGAAGCAGGAATACAAGCAGAGGTGAGATAAAGTAGGAGGGTGTGTGGGGTGAAGTCACGTGTAGAGTGGAAAGCCCAGTACCATGCTGAGGGCCCAAATGGCCTGACTCTATAACCAGTTACAGTACTTGCAAAATGCTGTCACTGTGGTAAGTGAACGAGTCAATGGCTGATCTAACATGTGAGTATAGTTTCATTTCACTGACTCTGTTGGATTATTCTGTGGAAATAAGAGGGAATGAAAGAAGTGGGTGACGCTGCAGTTCCAGCCCTGATCGGTAGGAGGCCCCAGAGGCTTGTTTTTGCTGTTTGAATGTTAAATTGTCCACACTCCCCAAGGAGTAATGTGCAGCATTTTAAAACTCATTCAACAGGACAATGTTTTCTCTAACCCATGCTGGGGGTTCATGTTGTAAATTCAGCAGCTCCCAGTCATTGTCCACCACAGACTGCGATCCGTGTTAAATAATCCAGTGATCAATTAGTTAGGGGAATGGCTCTGGATGGGTTAATCTTTGGAGGGTCAGCGTGGAGTTGTTGGGCCGAAGGGCCTGTTTCCACACTGTAGGGATTCTACACTAAAATAAAGCAAGGAACTGCGGATGCTAGAAATCTGAATCAAACACAAAAATAGCTGGAGAAACTCAGCAGGTCCAGCAGCATCTGCGGGAAGAAAGCAGAGTTAATGTTTATGAGAATGAAGAGGGGGTCACTGTTTCTCTGCACGGATGCTGCCAGACCTGCAGAGTTTCTCCAGCTATTTCTGTTTTTTGTTGGTAAGCCTTTACACTTTATTTCAACTCCTTGTAGATTAAAAATGTAGTTTGTGGGGGTTTAAACAGAGCCCTGTATCTCCAGAGAAACAACCTGCGGTTCTGAGTGGGGCCGTGACGTTGGATGGAGAGATGAGAATTATTGTAACCGCTTTTTCCTGTTTCTCTGTCTCAGAGCTCTTTCTGAACTCAGCGGAAAAATCGCGTCAGTCTGTTTTTTTAACCAAAATTCACCTGCCTTCCTCAATTGAAGATAGTCTCAGCTTTTGAAAAATAAAATAAACTAACATTTTTTATTTTAAATTTCCCCCAAAAGGGTTCCGAAGATGAAGTGTCACATTCTCCTGATAACGGTCACAGCTGTGGCTCTGCAGTTATTCGGTAAGTCAAATATCTCTCAGCGATGGTCTTTACATTCTTTCGTTAAAATGTGCCAAATTGCGCCGTTTCTTTAGTGTTATTGGCTTCAGTACAGTAGCGATAGCGCTGAGGAAAATAACACCCGAAAAGTTACAATTTTTAATTATTTAGCAAAATACGTCGGAGTCCATTCTGCCCTGAAATGGTTAGAATGAAATAGGCGAGGGGCCGAATTAATAGTATAAATTCCGAATGGGATTAAAGAAACCTTTCCAAATACCGCCACTTTGTAGCAACTAAACCCAGGCGCTGCAGGGTTTGCAAAGTCCCGCATTTGTATCTCTAACATTTTGTTTGATGAACAGCGATAAACATTTTCTACAAAGAACGCCTGGAGTTGGAGATTGGGGTTAGATCCCGAGTGTTGGACCCCGGAATACTCTGCAGCCTGGGATTTAACATTAGAGACAATTTCAATCCAAGGGAAATGACGGTTCTCAACTTTGAGAAACAAATGAAACAATTTGCTGGAAAATCTAATCCTTGTTGGGCATTAATGCTGTAAATTCAGCAGCTCCCAGTTACTGTCCATCCCAGACACAGGCTGCAAACCACGTTCAATAGTAATATTTTATACTAAATTAAAGCAAGGACTTGATTAAAGTCTGCATGAAATTCTGAAAATGATAAATCCATCACTTTCCAAATTGGAAAAGGGGTTAAAGTTGTTCCCAACTGTTTTACAGTTAGCGAGTTTTGAGAAGGTTACTGGCCCAGGTTGAGGTTCTGGATGTTGGTTACATCCAGCGCTTTTAAAGTTTAAATAATATAAAAGAACAGGAATTAAAATCCTTCTCAAGTTTTCAGGAGTTTCACTTCAGGGACTGAGCCAGCTCGGCCCCAAACTCCTAACCCTTTCCCCACGCACGCGCCCCATGCCGCCCCACCGCGCGCACTTCGGCTCCGGCCGCGTCCCCGAGCCTGTGCGCGCTCCTGAAGCCGGCCGGCCGCCCGCCTGGTGCCCGCCCACACACACCAGGTGGAGGTGGAACTGAAGATGTTTCTGCAAAGGGGGAAATTGAAACTGCTGTCGGGGTGTCACTGACACCGGGCTAAGCACCCCCCCCCCCCACCTCCATCCCCACTACCCTCACCCTCAGCCCCTACCCCCACCCCACTCCCCAGTCCCCAGTCCTGATGCAGTACCATCCCCTGACTGAGCCCATTGCTCCTGCAATCCCATTCCCACACAATCCCACTCCATTTCCTGTTCACTTGGGCCAGTGGGATGTGGGGCATCTGTGGAATCTTGAGTAAAATTGAACAATTTTTGTCAGCCCCTAATGGGGAAGGAAAAGATTTTGGGTCTTACCAGTTTGTGGTAATTTGAAAACTGGACAGGAAGGATTGGAAGCTATAAAGGCTGAAAGGAGAGTGGGTAGAGAGGGTATGATAGCCCGGGCTAAAGAACAGGCTCCATGGGCATCCTTGAGGGGGGGCAAGAGACGGCCAGAGAGAAGGTTTGAAGTCTCCATCTTCCTCCTCCCTGCCAGCTTCCAGCAGATTCAACTGGACAATGTCACGTAGAAACAATTGACATTTTCCAGATAGTGACGTGTGGATTTTTTCCATGTGGAATCTGGGATTGGGTGCCACCAACTCCCAACAAAAAAGTGATTCCATAAAAAATATTTAAGCTTATCACTAGTCAAAGGAGGAATGTGGGGATATTGAAAAGGTACAGCTAACATTCGATTGTACATTCTTGTTTTCCACAGCACATTGTTATTGACTCAGTGAAGGAGACGTTTTGGGGCTTGGGGAAGGTTTTGCAGGTGCCCAGTTGCATCCCAATGGGATCTGAGAGCGATGAGGATGTACTTGGGGACTCTGTGGCTAAGAGGCAGCCCTCAGTGAATGAGAGTGAAGCTGAGGGGCAGTACGATGGAAATTGGACCGAAGCAGTTACAAAGATTCAGGTCCCAACCTTCACAGAGAGGATAGGTCCTCAGCATCAACTTGCCAGCACAGCTGATCCCCTCGATTACTTCACTTTACTCTGGCCTGACAGTGTGTTTGATACCATCGCCCAGGAGACCAACCGTTACGCAGTTCAATGCCAGGCCCGAGATGGTAAACAGGATTCCTCCTGGATTCCCACTGATTCCCGTGAAATCAAAGCTTTCCTGGCTATCAACATAATGATGGGCATCAAGCAGCTGCCTCGCATCTCCTTGTATTGGAGCCAGGACACTGCCCTGCGCTGCCCCTGGATTTCCTCGGCTATGTCCAGGGATAGGTTTTGGAAAGTGAACCGATATCTGCATTTACGAGACAACATGGGGGCACTCGAGAAATCCCACCCCAACCACGACCCGATATTCAAAGTGCGAACTCTGATGGAGACAGTGCGCAGCCACTTTGGCCAAAGTTACCTGCCGAGCCGTGAGCTCAGCGCGGACGAGGGGATGGTCGCTTACAAAGGGAGGCTGTATTTCAAACAGTATTCTCCTGCCAAGCCGACAAAGTGGGGCCTGAAAGTCTGGATGTTGTGTGAGGCAGCAAGTGGTTACTGCCTGAACTTTGACATCTACACTGGACGGCGGCGGGTGGCATCAGGGCACAGCCTGGGCTATGACGTGGTGACTGACCTGTGCCAACCGTATCTTCACCGCAATCACCACATTTATTTTGATCGGTTTTTCAGCAGCCCTGCCCTCCTGCAATATCTACAGCTCCATGACACGAGAGCATGTTCCACCATTCACCTGAACCGCAAAGGACTACCCTCAGTGGCCAGGAAAATCCAACTAACCAAACAGGGAGCTACCTGCTTCTTTCAGAAAGGCTCTCTATTATTAACCATTTGGAAAGACAAAAGACAAGTAGCAACACTCTCAACAAATCAAAGTGCCACAATGGTTGAGTCTGCTGGGACAGTCAAACCTCAAGCTGTCGTTGAGTACAATAAATATATGGGAGGTGTTGACCTTTCTGATCAAATGAGAAGCTACTACCCGGTGGGCCGTCCTTCGAAAAAATGGTGGAGGTGTGTTTTGTGGTATTTAATGAACATCACCATCGTGAATGCTTGGCTGATTTTCAAAAAGTCATCTCATGACCCTCCGCTTCCAAGTCGCTACGATCACCTCAACTTTAGAACAAGCCTTGCCAAATTGTTGCGAGGTGATTATTCAGCAGGAGCCAGTAGGAAAGGCAGATTGTCTTCATCGTCAGACACCAGATACCAAGTGACCTTCTGTAATCCGAGTGTACACAATCTGGTGAAAATTCAGGGCCGTAAGAAAGTGTGCCGTCAGTGTTCGAAGCAAAAACGCAAGACTGCATCCGGGAGATCGGTGGAAACATCATTTCAGTGTGAATTCTGTGAAACTCCACTCTGCAGGGTCAGCTGTTTCAGCAACTACCATCAGTCTCTGACTTAACAAACTTCAGAATTCTAGATTTGGGGACTCTGTGGCTAAGAGGCGGCCCTCAGTGAATGGGAGTGAAGCTGAGGGGCAGTATGATGGAAATTGGACCGAAGCAGTTACAAAGATTCCCCAAAGTCGAGTCATATAAGACTGTTTCTCTCACGGATGTTCCTAGGTCCACTGAGCTTCTCCAGCACTTCCTATTTTCTGATTTCAAGCATTAGCAGGATTTTGCATTTATCCAGGATTGAACTAGATTCTCTAGAAATTCCAAATGAATTTCCTGGATTATGTTGGGGTTTAAGAATTGTTTTTCTTCAAATATTTTCATCTAAGATTTAGCTAAATAAATTGTATTGAAAAGTCAGTTTGATTGGTTCGTGTGATTGGAGGTGAGAAGCCCTCCAGGGTTTTGCTCAATCATGGATGGTAACTGCAGCAAGTTGCAGTCCTTTCCCCTGAGAAACATTCAGCCCTTTGTCACTGTCTCCAACAGGGTGACCTGTTCTTTGTTTGCAAAGGTATTTGAATTTCTAGCAGCCAGTCTGTGCCATTTCCTAATGGTTGTGTCTTGTTGTGACTCTGTTGTGGTGTATACATGCTCAGATTAAGCTTTGTTCAGCCATTCCTTTTCAATGCTGTACCCACGTGGGGGAAGTGACGCTCAGTAATTGTTCGTGGGTCATGTCTGTAGATGGGTGGATGCTGTAAACCACTGACCTTTGAGAGTGGTTGTGTTTGATATGTATTAATTGTAATTGTCTTTAATGAAATGGAGATAATATTTACAGCAGTTGTATTTTCTGCCTGTTCCTTATTTTTGGTTTGGGGAAGGAATAGTGTTGTGTTGGCCATGGTTGCTGGTGTATTTTTATCAAGACAAGAACAGACATCAGATAATCTTCAGTGACTGAAGTAGAGGCCCTTTTTGAGTTTGTGCTTCAGACCATTGCATCTGCTCACTCAATGACTACTGGATTGCAGAGGATTTAAAATTAATTCATCACTGAATTCTGCATGCTCCATACGGGCATTTTGTTGTCAGTTGTATTACTGGGGTGTCTCTTTGTGAATAAACCTTTCATTGTTTTGCTGCCAGATTCACACAATGCAATAATGACGTTGGATGGATAAATACTGGAAGATTATCTAATTGATAATGAACAACAAATATGACCAAGATTTCTAGCAGAGCATCTAATAAACTTGTATCAAATTTAGAGTGCCAGCTTCTAAAACATTGTCGAATAAAAAATGTGATTAGTTTATCACAATTGCTTTTAGTGTTTTTTTAACCAATAATATTTCAGCCCAGGTGATGATTTAGTCTTTAGTGGAGAGATTTTTTTTTACTCAAGCATGATCCTTTGCTTCTTTCCTAAACCTCAGCCCAACCTCATGGAGATTTATCACAGAATAGTGCAGTTTATAAAGACTTCTTAACGTTCACTTTAACATTGCTGAATAAGAAGTGAAAAAGCAGAGAAAGCAGCAGTTTTGATTGTGAGAACCTTACCAAGGAGCTGTCACATTGGGCAGAAGGTGTGGGAATTGGCTCCTGCTGAGATTCTGTGAAAGTTGAAATCTCTCCTGACTTTATCATTCCATCAGCACATCTATAAACAGTCATCAGAGGTCACTTACTTTTTTAAAATTTAAACCTCAACTAAAAGCATTTGCAAATCTAATGCCTGATTTTTTTTTTCTTTTTAATCCAGGGGTTTCTCAAGGATCACTTGGTAAGCAACCTTTCGCTATTTTTGCCATTTTTATTTTGTGTCAGGATTTGAAAAGTTGATGAAATGTGAAATCTGAAGGTTTGGATATAGATGAGGAAGTCTGGCCATTAACTATTGTTTAATTTTGCTGTACTTTGCCTGTCCATCACTGAACTGCCACCTCCCCACCTCCACCGCCCCCCAACACCTCCCCCCCCCAACCCCCCAGTCAGCCACACCGTGTCCCATACATGAATATTTTTTTAAAAAGCTGAGTTTAAATTCCCCCCAACCTCCCTGGACGTTTGAATTTCCTTTTGAAAATTCTAGGATGTAAAGGTGGTTATCAGTTAGTCTGATATCAGTTAGTCCTATCAGTTAGTCTGAGTAATGCAGGCAGGGCCCAGGGATTTGGGGAAGCAGTGGGACATTAACAATAATTTCAGCAGCTTCCCTGGTTATTCCATCATCACCTCTGTAGATTTCATGAAATAAATTCTCAATGTGTCCTGACTCAAAACCAAAACAAAGGACCTGTGCGCCAGATCGGTAAGGTAACGAGTTTATTTTTATTCCTTATTTTTTCACAGTCTCTTTGGGAATTTAGAAAATTGGGAATGGAGGTTAGGACAGTTGAATGTTCCTCCTGCAGAATGTGGGAGGTGAGGGTCACCACTAGTGTCCCTGCTGTCTGTATCTGCGGGAAGTGCATCCAACTCCAGCTCCTCGAAAACTGCACTAGGGAACTGGAGTTGGAGCTGGATGAACTTCGGATCATTCGGGAGGCAGAGGGGGTTATTGAGAGGAGTTACAGGGAGGTAGTCACTCCTAAGGTACAAGAAAAAGGCAGATGGGTTACAGTCAGGGGACAGAAAGGGAACCAGCAGGCAGTGCAGGGATCCCCTGTGGCCATTCCCCTCAACAATAAGTATACTGTTTTGGATACTGTTGGGGGGACGACTTACCAGGGGAAAACAATGGGGTACACGGCTCTGGCACAGAGTCTGTCCCTGCTGCTCAGAAGGGAAAGGGGAAGAGGAGCAGAACAGTAGTCATTGGGGACTCCATAGTTAGGGGGATTGATAGGAGGTTCTGTGGGAATGAGAGACACTCATGGTTGGTGTGTTGCCTCCCAGGTGACAGGGTCCATGATGTCTCGGATCATGTTTTCAGGATCCTTGAGGGGGAGGGGGAGCAGCCCCAAGTCGTGGTCCACATTGGCACCAACGACATAGGTAGGAAGAGAGAGATAGGGATTTAAAGCAGAAATTCAGGGAGCTAGGATGGAAGCTTAGAGCTAGGACGAACGGAGTTGTTGTCTCTGGTTTGTTGCCCGTGCCACGTGCTAGTGAGGCAAGGAATAAGGAGAGAGAGGAGTTGAACATGTGGCTACAGGGATGGTGCAGGAGGGAGGGTTTTGGATTCTTGGATAATTGGGCTCTTTCTGGGGTAGGTGGGACCTCTACAAGCAGGATGGTCTTCATCTGAATCAGAGGAGTACTAATACCCTGGGGGGGAAATTTGCTAAGTCTATTGGGGTGGGTTTAAACTAATCCAGCAGGGGGATGGGAACCAAAATTGTAGTTCGAGTATAGAAAAGGTTGAGAATAAGGAGGTCCGAAATCAAGTTTCAGGGATGCAAGATGGCACCGGCAAGCAAGAGGTTGGTTTGAAGTGTGTCTACTTCAATGCAAGGAGCATCCGGAATAAGGTGGGTGAACTTGCAGCATGGGTTGGTACCTGGGACTTCGATGTTGTATCCATTTTTGGAGACATGATTAGAGCAGGGAGAGGAATGGTTGTTGCAGGTTCCAGGATTTAGATGTTTCAGGAAGAACAGAGAAGATGGTAAAAGGGGGAGGTGTGGCATTGTTGGTCAAGGACAGTATTACAGTTGCGGAAAGGATGTTTGGGGACTCATCAACTGAGGTAGTATGGGCTGAAGTTAGAAACAGGAAAGGAGAGGTCACCCTGTTGGGAGTTTTCTATAGGCCTCCAAATAGTTCCAGAGATGTAGAGGAAAGGACAGCAAAGATGATTCTCGATAGGAGTGAGAGAGACAGGGTAGTTGTCATGGGGGACTTCAACTTTCCAAATATTGACTGGGAGCACTATAGTATGAGTACTATAGATGGGTCAGTTTTTGTCCAGTGTGTGCAGGAGGGCTTCCTGACACAGTATGTAGACAGGCCTACAAGGGACGAAGCCACATTAGATTTGGTACTGGGTAATGAGCCCGGCCAGGTGTTAGACTTGGAAGTAGGTGAGCACTTTGGTGATAGCGATCACAATTCTGTTATGTTTACTTTAGTGATGGAAAGGGATAGGTGTATACCACTGGGCAAGAGTTACGGCTAGGGAAAAGACAATTACGATGTGATTAGGCAAGATTTTGGAAGCATAGGATGGGGAAGGAAACTGAAGGGGATAGGCACATTAGAAATGTGGAGTTATTCAAGGAAAAGCTCCTGTGTGTCCTAGATAAGTATGTACCTGTCAGGCAGGGAGGAAGCTGTAGGGCACAGGAGTCGTGGTTTACGAAGGAAGGGGAATCTCTGATCAAGAGGAAGAAGAAGGCTTATGTTAGGATGAGATGTGAAGGCTCAGTTAGGGCGCTTGAGGAATACAAGGTAGCCAGGAAAGACCTAAAGAGAGAGCTCAGAAGAACCAGGAGGAGATATGAAAAGTTGTTGGCGGATAGGATCAGAGTAAACCCTAAGGCTTTCTATAGGTATTAAAGGAATAAAGGAATAATGAGAGTAAGATTAGGGCCAATCAAGGATAGTAGTGGGAACTTGTGTGTAGAGTCAGAGGAGATAGGGGAAGCACTAAATGAATATTTTTCAACGGTATTCACTCTAGAAAACGACAATGTTGTCGAGGAGATTACTGAGATACAGGCTACTAGACTAGGTGTGATTGAAGTTCACAAGGAGGAGGTATTAGAAATACTGCAGAGTGTGAAAATAGATAAGTCCCCTGGGCCGGATGGGATTTATCCTAGAATCCTCTGGGAATCCAGAGAGGAGATTGCCGAGCCTTTGGCATTGATCTTTAAATCATTAGAAGACTGGAGGATAGCAAATGTGGTTCCCCTGTTGAAGAAGGGGAGTAGAGACAATCCTGGTAATTATAGAGCAGTAAGCCTTACTTCAGTTGTTGGTAAAGTGTTGGGAAAGGTTATAAGAGGTAGGATTTATAATCATCTAGAAAAGAATAATTTGATTAGGGATAGTCAGCACGGTTTTGTGAAGGGTAGCTCGTGCCTCACAAACCTTGTTGAGTTCTTTGAGAAGGTGACCAAACAGGTAGATGAGAGTAAACCGGTTGATCTGGTGTATATGGATTTCAGCAACGTGTTTGATAAGGTTCCCCACAGTAGGCTATTGTACAAAATGTGGAGGAATGGGATTGTGGGAGATATCGCAGTTTGGATCAGTAATTGGCTTGCTGAAAGAAGACAGAGGGTGGTGGTTGATGGGAAATGTTCATCCTGGAGTCCAGTTACCAGTGGTGTACCACAAGGGTTGGTGTTGGGTCCACTGCTGTTTGTCATTTTTATAAACGACTTGGATAAGGGCGTAGAAGGGTGGGTTAGTAAATTTGCGTATAACACTAAGGTCGGTGGAGTTGTGGATAGTGACGAAAGATGTTGTAGGTTACAGAGAGACATAGATAAGCTGGGCTGAGGTGGCAAATGGAGTTTAATGTGGACAAGTGTGAGGTGATTCACTTTGGTTGGAGTAACTGGAATGCAAAGTACTGGGCTAATGGTAAGATTCTTGGTAGTGTAGATGAGCAAAGAGATCTCGGGGTCCACATACACAGATCCCTGAAAGTTGCCACCCAGGTTAACAGGATTGTTAAGAAGGCATACAGTGTTTCAGCTTTTATTAACAGAGGGATCAAGTTCTGGAACCATGAGGTTATGCTACAGCTGTACAAAACTCTAGTGTGGCCGCACTTGGAGTATTGTGTACAGTTCTGGTCACTGCATTATAAGAAGGATATGGAAGCTTTGGAAAGGGTGCAGAGGAGATTTACTAGGATGTTTGCCTGGTATGGAGGGAAGGTCTTACGATGAAAGGCTGAGGGACTTGAGGCTGTTTTTGTTGGAGAGAAGAAGGTTGAGAGGTGACTTAATAGAGACATATAAGATAATCAGAGGGTTAGATAGGGTGGACAGGGAGAGCCTTTTCCAAGTATGGTGACAGCAAACACGAGGGGACACAACTTTAAAGTAAAGGGAGATAGGTATAAGACAGATGTCAGAGGTAGTTTCTTTACTCAGAGAGTAGTAAGGGTATGGAATGCTTTGCCTGCAACGGTAGTAGATTCGCCAACTTTAAGTCCATTTAAGTTGTCATTGGACAAGCATATGCACGTACATGGAATAGTGTAGGTTAGATGGGCTTCAGATTGGTATGACAGGTCGGTGCAACATGGAGGGCTGAAGGGCCTGTACTGCGTTGTAATGTTCTATGACTCAGGGTTTGAACTCCCAGCCTCAGAGGAGCTTGACAAGTGCCATAATCAATGCCAAATGACAGCAAAGCATCAAGGTTCCCTCCTTTTCTTTCTGTTCTTAACCTTTCCTCCTCCTCACATTTAACCTGAACCTTCAACTGAGATTCAGGATCTCTGTGTTGCTCAGGAGCTGTGCTTTGTTTCCCAGTGATCGAGGAGCAGACAAATGGAATTACTTTGAAATGTGCACATGGTAAAGACTGGCGAAAGGATGGGTTAGTATACGATCAGGTGACGGACGATGGCAGTGTCAGACTCTCGACGCTGTCAGACAGTGATACCGGAGAATACAGCTGTGCAGATGATCATGGAAGTTCTTCCGCTTTTGTGTTTGTCAGACGTAAGTTGTGTGTTGTTTTTTCTGAGCAGTGTTTTGAAGAGGTGTGAGGGGTGCTGTTTTATCACTGTGTCACACTGACTACATCACCACACTTGGAGACCATTGCCCAGAATGAAGGAGTTCCTGACTCCACACACCATTGGCTGGAGGGTAGGAGAGGCCCCAGAAGAGTTGGGGTTTTAGTTGTGGGGTGTGGGGGTTGCTGAATGAAAGGGGGAGGCTGCCATGTGTGGGTCTCAGCTGAATGGAAAGTGTCTGCAGACTCCACCACTGTACTTCACTTTAATTATTAACTGGCAATCAGTCACCCCTCCCACACACGCTACCCTCCCACACATTCTCTGGGACCCATTGATGCCAATTACCTTGTGCCCCACTCCCCTGTAGCCCCTCAAAGCCTCCATGCACCATTACAGCCCCAATACCTCCTCAGAACAGCCCATTTACCCACTCACCCACCCACCTATCACATTTACACTGATTACACCAACTCAGCATTACCCACCCTGGGAAGACTGCAAATAACCAATGCTGAAGTTCCAAATGTCTATGGCAGTCTTCATTAAAAAAGCATTAATTTATGGCAACCTATTCACAACATTTACCCTTCTTCACCCGCATAATTCTTAATTACAACAATATAGTTTGACTGCCTAATCTCTTACAAAAACAATTTTTGGAATTTATATAAAAGCAAATTGCTGCAGATGTTGGAAATCTGGAACAAACACAGAAAGTGTTGGAGAAACTCCACAGGTCTGGCAACATCTACGGTGAGAGAAACAAAACTAATGTTTCAAATCTGATTCTGTGAAGAGTCATACCAGCCACAAAACCTTAATTCTTTCTCTTTCCACAGATGCTGCCAGACCTGCTGAGTTTCTCCAACATTTGGAATTTATAATTAGAATTGGAATGCCTATAGTATCGAAACGGGCCCTTCAGTCCAACAAGTCCACACCGACCTTCCAAAGAGTAACCCACCCAGACCCATTCCCCTACCCTATATTTACCCCTGACTAATAACCTACATTATGGGCAACTTAGCATGGCCACCTCACAACCTGTATATCTTTGGGTTGTGGGAGGAAACCCACGCAGACATGGGGAGAACGTGCAAACTCCACACAGTTACCAGAGGGTGCGATCAAACCTGGGTTCCTGGTGCTGTGAAGCAGCAGTGCTAACCACTGAGCCACCATGCTGCCCATAAAGTTATAGACTTTCCTAAGTGGAAATGTCAATCAAACTGTGAAATGGTCGGCATCCTATGGATAATGGAAGGTTGTGAGATCAGTCACAACACTCACCAAATAATCCTCTCTGTAATGTCAAAGGAATGAAACAGCAATCATAAACATTTTATAAACATTTTATAAAGTATGTTCCAAATATTTAGATGCCTTGACAGTTCCTTTTGCCACTTGTCAAAGTTGTGTTGAACAGTTTCACTGAACCACGCTATCCTGATACTGTGCACTGTCTACACACATTTGTGCTGATTTATAACAATCCCAAAGCTGACCCAGGACCATATCCAATAGGATACCTCACCTCTTCAAGTCATACCCTGGCTATCAAAATGATTCCAGAACATTCTGACTTGATCTCCTTTCACACCCAACTTCCCTATTTCAGACACAAGCTGAAACAGCTTCCTCTGTGAAGTGTAATCTGCCCCGATAAAAGGGGTTTGGGTTGGGGAGGGGGTGGTGGGTGTGGGAACTGCCATTTCTGTGAGGAGGGAGAGGCTCCTGTTGTGAAGGTCCAAGCCCCAGTTTCGAACAGATTTGGGAATTAAATAGTTAGAGAGAATTGTCTGAATCCTGGAACTGATTACTCCCCCAGACAAAACTAAACAGAGGAGTAAGGTTGATATGTGTTACCTGTTTCTGATTTCAGTTTGTAGGAACTGTGTGGAGTTGGAGCCCGGTACCATCTCAGGGATTGTGGTTGGGGACATCATTGCCACCATCTTGATCGCTCTGGCTGTTTACTGTGTGGTTTCTTCCAACAAGGACAAAGTTTCCAATGGTACGATCTTGTTATCAATTATTCTAATTTCCCTCAATCCTGTACTGAAGACATTGACTCTTGTATCCATAGTGACAAGAACCCACTCAGACACAGATCTGATTATCTTCCCCAAAGAGTCTGTTCATGGTGATCAGGAATGGCTGCATTACTGAGTGAAACCTCAGTAACTCCCTCCCATCACACTGGGATTAACAAAACTGCACAGTGGGCAACAGAATCCAGATTCTCTCAATTGGACAGAATCCAACATCACACAAACCCCCCCACCCACGCGCCTCTCCCAACACGCACCCACACCTACACCCACCCACACCTCGATCCCACCTTTACAAAGCAAACAGGAACCAGAAGCCATTCTGTCCATTGAACCTGGAACATAGGAACAGGAAGAGGCCATTCAGCTCCTCATAAGACTGTTACACATATACAGAAGGTGGCCATTTAACCTTCTGGAGACGATGACACAGGAACAAGATAAGGCCATGAAGCCCCTCAAACCTCTTACATAAGATCAGCAGGCTGTTTAGCCCATTTGAACTCGTGTTTGGATACACATTTATGTGACAAACTTTCTGGAGTAGACAAGGCTTTATTAATGAACATTTAGCTGTGAGCCATCTGCTGAATACAGAGTCAAGTGATTTTGGGAAAACAGCCAAGCAATGGCTTTGGTGAGATTAGAGGTGGGTACGTTACTTGTATTGATGCCTAGCAACCTGTTCTGGTTGTCATTCCTGTTTCAAATCCTTAGGGAATTAAAAGGAAGTTAACCTCAACAATTGCAAGTCACTCTCTCTTTCTCTTGGTTGAAATAATTAGGAACGTGATGAAGTTTTTATACCTCAATATTTTGACCACCTTGTTAACCCTGAAAAGCTAAACCGTGAGCACTTTTCAACGATTTAAAACCAGCTGGTTTTCCATTTGGCTGCTTGGTCTATAGCTGTCAGCAATTTGATTTCAGCAATGAGAAATCTGGTGGACTGCAAGAAATCATCAGATTCTAGCTTTTTTAAGAAAAAATTGTTTGTCAATTGGATGATTTTATTTTTCAGTCAACCCTTCCATTGCACAGTAGCAGCAGGAAGCCATTCAGCCCCTCAACCCTGTCGGATCATTCATTTAGGTGATGTCAGATTGTTATCACAAATCCATTTGAGAGCAGGCAGCTGGGGGCAGTGGTGGGAGAGGTCAAACCCTTGTGAGGAGTGTGAGTCCAGCATGGTCAGTGTGAGTCCAGCATGGTCAGTGTGAGTCCAGCATGGTCAGTGTGAGCCCAGTGTGAGTCTAGCCTGGCCAGTGTGAGTCCAGCACGGCCAGTGTGAGTCCAGCACGGCCAGTGTGAGCCCAGTATGGTCAGTGTGAGCCCAGTATGAGCCCAGTATGGTCAGTGTGAGCCCAGTGTGAGTCCAGCACGGCCAGTGTGAGTCCAGCACGGCCAGTGTGAGCCCAGCACGGCCAGTGTGAGCCCAGTACGGCCAGTGTGAGCCCAGTATGGCCAGTGTGAGCCCAGTATGGCCAGTGTGAGTCCAGTATGGTCAGTGTGAGCCCAGCACGGTCAGTGTGAGTCCAGCACGGTCAGTGTGAGCCCAGCACGGTCAGTGTGAGTCCAGTATGGTCAGTGTGAGCCCAGTATGGTCAGTGTGAGCCCAGTGTGAGTCCAGCACGGCCAGTGTGAGCCCAGCATGGTCAGTGTGAGCCCGGCAAGGTCAGTGTGAGCCCAGTATGGTCAGTGTGAGCCCAGCACGGCCAGTGTGAGCCCAGCACGGCCAGTGTGAGCCCAGCACGGCCAGTGTGAGCCCAGTATGGTCAGTCTGAGCCCAGTATGGTCAGTGTGAGCCCAGTATGGCCAGTGTGAGTCCAGCACGGCCAGTGTGAGTCCAGAACGGCCAGTGTGAGCCCAGCACGGTCAGTGTGAGCTCAGTATGGTCAGTGTGAGTCCAGCACGGCCAGTGTGAGCCCAGCACGGCCAGTGTGAGCCCAGCACGGCCAGTGTGAGCCCAGTATGGTCAGTGTGAGCCCAGTATGAGCCCAGTATGGTCAGTGTGAGCCCAGTGTGAGCCCAGCACGGCCAGTGTGAGCCCAGTATGGTCAGTGTGAGCCCAGTATGAGCCCAGTATGGTCAGTATGAGCCCAGTGTGAGTCCAGCACGGCCAGTGTGAGTCCAGCACGGCCAGTGTGAGTCCAGCACGGCCAGTGTGAGTCCAGCACGGTCAGTGTGAGTCCAGCACGGCCAGTGTGAGTCCAGCACGGTCAGTGTGAGCCCGGCACGGCCAGTGTGAGTCCAGCACGGCCAGTGTGAGCCCAGTATGGCCAGTGTGAGCCCGGCACGGTCAGTGTGAGCCCGGCACGGCCAGTGTGAGTCCAGCACGGCCAGTGTGAGTCCAGCACGGTCAGTGTGAGCCCAGTGTGAGTCCAGCCTGGTCAGTGTGAGTCCAGCCTGGTCAGTGTGAGTCCAGCCTGGTCAGTGTGAGCCCAGTGTGAGTCCAGCCTGGTCAGTGTGAGTCCAGCCTGGTCAGTGTGAGTCCAGCGTGGTCAGTGTGAGCCCAGTATGGCCAGTGTGAGCCCAGCATGGTCAGTGTGAGCCCAGTGTGAGCCCAGTATGGCCAGTGTGAGCCCAGCACAGTCAGTGTGAGCCCAGCCTGGCCAGTGTGAGCCCAGCACGGCCAGTGTGAGCCCAGCACAGCCAGTGTGAGCCCAGCACAGTCAGTGTGAGCCCAGCCTGGCCAGTGTGAGCCCAGCACGGCCAGTGTGAGCCCAGCACGGCCAGTGTGAGCCCAGTATGGTCAGTGTGAGCCCAGTATGGTCAGTGTGAGTCCAGCACGGTCAGTGTGAGCCCTGTGTGAGCCCAGCACGGTCAGTGTGAGCCCAGTTTGGCCAGTGTGAGCCCAGTTTGGCCAGTGTGAACCCAGTATGGCCAGTGTGAGCCCAGTATGGCCAGTGTGAGCCCAGTATGGCCAGTGTGAGCCCAGCACGGCCAGTGTGAGCCCAGTGTGAGTCCAGCCTGGTCAGTGTGAGCCCAGTGTGATTCCAGCCTGGTCAGTGTGAGTCCAGCCTGGTCAGTGTGAGTCCAGCCTGGTCAGTGTGAGCCCAGTATGGCCAGTGTGAGCCCAGCACGGCCAGTGTGAGCCCAGTATGGTCAGTGTGAGCCCAGTATGGTCAGTGTGAGCCCCGCCTGGTCAGTGTGAGCCCAGCACGGCCAGTGTGAGCCCAGTATGGTCAGTGTGAGCCCAGCACGGCCAGTGTGAGCCCAGCACGGCCAGTGTGAGCCCAGCACGGCCAGTGTGAGCCCAGCACGGCCAGTGTGAGCCCAGTATGGTCAGTGTGAGCCCAGCACGGCCAGTGTGAGCCCAGCACGGCCAGTGTGAGCCCAGTATGGTCAGTGTGAGCCCAGTATGGTCAGTGTGAGTCCAGTATGGTCAGTGTGAGTCCAGCCTGGTCAGTGTGAGTCCAGCCTGGCCAGTGTGAGTCCAGCCTGGTCAGTGTGAGTCCAGCATGGCCAGGCACTTGCAGACTGTGGTTGTTTCTTTGTTTTTCCACTTATTAATAAGAAGGGCTGTAATGTTTAACTTAATAACTTTGTTTTCCTTATTTTTCTGCTTTGTACCTCAGTACCGTAAGTGGCGACTTATAAACTTCCCACTGTACCCATGTGAGTACATGTAACATTAAAGCTAATTCAATCCATTCACCCCATTTGCTCCATCCCCTCAATTTGCTTACTCAGCATAAAGGTATCCATCTCAGTCTCCCAAACCCCAGTTACCCCTCACCCAGCACATGGGCCAGAATTTCTGATTCATGCCCTTTGTGTGGAGTAGTGCTTCCTGACATCACCCCTGAGTGATCTCTCTCTCTCTCTCTCTCTCTCTCTCTCTCTCTTCTCCCTGCCCCATCAAGTTCTTTTTAACCATCTTGATTAGCTCACCCACTTACCTGTCCCAAACTGGTCAGGAATAGGAATTTAGTCTGTGCCGCATACATGCCTGTCTGTATTCAGTGGTCTCCTCAAGGCCAGACCCTCCTTCCTGAGGGATGTGAGGCCTCACCAGTCAGACTTCCTGATCAAGTTGAACCTGAAGTAAATTCCACTCATTCTGTAACACAGTTGCTTTGAGAAAAAGGTAGTTTATTTCATGGTTTATTTGACAGTGAGTTGTCCCTGACACATCAGAATCTTTAAGAATTGCCTTTTAAGATGGCAGTAAGTGCAAAGTTGGAGTGTGTTTCAGTCACAGACTGGTGCATGTTTCTCACTTTTATATTTTTCTCTTAGAGTCTGAGAAGCAAAACCTTGTTCCTTATGATCATAATGACCTTTATCAGGTAAGGACAGGAATAGCTTCAATCTATAAATCAAACACTTGAATTAGATTGTTACAGTCATAGAATTCCAACAGTGAAGAAGGAAGCCATTTGGCGTACCAAGTCTACACTGACCCTCCAAAGAGCATCCCCCACCCCCCGTCCTTTCCCTGTAACCCTGCATTTCCCATGTTTAACCTGCATGCCCCTGGCCATTATGGGCAATTTCCCATGGCCAATTCATCTAACCTGCATCTCTTTGGACTGTGAGAGGAAACCCATGTAGACACTGGGAGAATGTATAAACCTGGGTGGAATCAAACCTGGGTCCCTGGTGCTGTGAGGCAGAAGTGAGCTACCTTGCTGTCCTGTTAAAGTGTAGCGTATCATTTCCAGTATTGTCTGTGAACTTCTCAAGTTGTCTCCATCCCAAATAGTTTGAGTGTTGTTTTTAATTAAATCCTCCAACTCCATTAGCACAGACACTGCCACAACATTCTGATCCAATTTGAGAAGCGGTTGATGGTAAAGGCTGCAGGATTTACCCAGACCCCGTGTCAATGGGATCAACTGATGGTTGTTCTTTCACTGGTTGTGTTAGCACCAGTTGCCATAGTGATTAATAAAGTCAGGTTTTGGTAACTAGCTGGCATCAGGTATGGAACACATGGTCTGTGTGTTACCAACTGCTCCTCCCTAACCTGACCAATAAGTGAGAACACAAAGGCTGTGCCAGAGACACCGTCATCTAGTGATGGTGAGGTCAGTCAATACAAATCACAAATTACTGTCCAAATAATAAGTTCCTGATAGAGACACGAAACAAGCAAAGTCACTGTGAAGCCTGATGGGCAATGCTAACGGATTGCTTCTCCCAAAGTGGAGGACCCAAATTATGTTTCCATGTGGAAATCAAGTGAACATTTAAACCCTTCCAAAATTAATGAGCACTTCCTATGGAAAGCAGTCAAGCCTTGAATTAATGGGCCAGGTGAATACAGCCAATGGGCTCTAACGTTATGAAAGGACTGTTCCCAGGTAACTGCAGTGTCTTCTTCCAAGCTAATAAGAGACTGAAACAAACACAGACATAGCTGGAGAACCTCAGCAGGTCTGTGGAGAGAAACGTTTTGGGTCCAATGACCCTTCAGAACAAGAGATTGACCTGGGCTGATCTTCCTGCACAGTATCTCTCTGCTGGTTTGGAGGATGTAGCATGATCCCTGTGACAGAGAACTGGCTGGGGAGGGCATGAGCTCTGTTGTTGAGAAACATGGGCTGATTGTGAAGGAAGAGATGTGTAAAGCTGTGGCTATACCTCAGTGAGAAAGTGTGGTTGAGGCAGTAAATACTCTTTCACATTTATCATTGAATTCTGAATGGTAACACTGTGCTTCTCTATTTTGTCAGGATCTTGGGACACGAAGGGGAAGCTGTGAATACAGCCAGCTCTCCCCACGGCTGAAAATATAACCCACTCTCCTGAGACTGACACAACAGACTTTGAACGTGGCAGCAACATCTACCACCTTGCTCACTGCTTTTCTGTTATTTGATAATGTTTTTCTGACCTTTGGTTGTTATTGATGAGTCTATATAAGGTCAATGCAATTCCAATGACTGGTTCAACTCACAGTCTTATCCCTGTTAACTGTTGTCATTTAACACAACATCAACTATGAACAAGTGAGCTTTTGTGAGCATTTTGTGGAGTAACAAATTGTTTGGGTTTCACTGTCAATGATATCTCATTCCATTTATTCACTCGGTATTTTTTGAGTATAGAATGCTTTGGCAAGAGACTGGAGTAAAGTTCTGGGAGAGCAGTGATTGTGGGGGGAGGTTAGAGAGGGTGGCCTTTGGAGGAAATGATTCTACTCCAAATTGCAGCTCAGGTGCTGGTTCCAGTTTCCCCCAGATGCTTTTAGTCGCTTGATTTTAGTCTTGCTTAAAACAGAGTGGTGCTGTTGAAGCTTCTTGCCTTACACTCATCAGGACAGAATTACAGGAATACTAAATCCCAAAGGGAACACCAATTTATACTGATGAGGAAAAGATGCTGATTGGCTTGCAAATCAACACTGGCAATGCCTTTACCAACCAAAGGTACTGCAAAGTTAGTTCTGATTCTGCATTAGGATAGCACTTGCTGGACAGTCTGGAGTGTGCCAAGAATTATGCTAACAACCATATCGAAGGGTCACATTGTAACTCATATATACATGCTGGAAGCTGCATCCATTCACACACAGTGATCTGACTTTTTGTTCAGACATTGTAGCTTTTTACAATTACACAAAAGGATGGGAATGTCGTTCTCTAGTGCATTTTCTGTGGCACTGTTTCAATCAATCTGAGTTAATTTGCCAACTGTTCAGCACCCTCTCCTGATGCAGTATAAATTGTTGTTCCCTTTGGGATTTGGAATTCTTGTGATTCTGACCTGATGAGTACAAGATAAAATACTCTTAATGATATGTGTGTTTTTCAGCAATAAAGATGCATTTCATTTTCTAGACCAGTTAGGGATTTTGATTTTCTGTATTGAGTGCTGGTTTTTAATTGCTTTATAAACACTGTCTGCTCTTTATTGACTTAGTTCCATGGGCTGAGAGGCAGCTTTCTGAAGTGGGGCAATGTGTTTAATTCTTTTCCATGATTCATATGTACTTCCTTCTGGTATAAGCATTAATCCATCTCGACCAGCATTTAGGATTTAATTTGATTTATTATAGTCACATGTACCTAAGTACAGTGAAAAGCTTTGTTTTGCAATGAGTACAGGCAGATCATAACAAACAAGGACATAGAGATCATATGGTGGCACATTGGCTCAGTTGTTAGCACAGCTGCCCCACAGCGCCAGGGACCCGGGTTTGATTCCCGCCTCCGGCCACTGTCTGTATGGAGTTTGCACGTTCTCCTCGTGTCTGTGTGGGCTTGCTCCGGGTGCTCTGGTTTCCTCCCACAATCCAAAGATGTGCAGGTCAGGTGAATTGGCCATGCTAAGTTGCCCACTGTGTTAGGGGTAAATGTAGGGTAGGGGAATGGGTTTAGAACATAGGACAGTACAGCACAGAACAAGCCCTTCAGCCCACGATGTTGTGCCGAACATTGATCCTCATGTAAGGTAAACCTAATGTACGAACCCTCAAATTTCTGTTTGGTTGGGTTTCTCTTCAGAGGGACAGTGTGGACTTGTTGGGCCGAAGGACTTGTTTCCACACTGTAGAGAATCTAATCTAATCTAATCATAGGATGCTTAGACAGAGTGAGGCATTCAAGATTACAGCTGCACAGCAAATATGCAAAAGCAAAGTCTGCATTAGATTTGAAATAGGAGTGTATGTTTCTAAGCTTTACTTTGAAAAGTTATTTTGTATTTTTGGGGCCTTTTAAAATGTTGAGGAACATGTGGATTTAAACAATCTATTTAGTTTAAACCATAAATCCATTGGCTGGGAGAGAATGGTTTTTGCGCCAAAGTCCTACAGTCCAGATCCCAACTCCCCCCAGGCAGGAGCAGGCCAGGATTGAGACGGACAGTCAGTGAAGATTATCCTGTCGATTCCACACGGAGTAGATCAATGGCCAGTGAAATACACAGGACTGTGGTCAGGTCCCATAAAGAATAAAAAAAAATCTGAAGAGGGATGAGGAACAAACCCAGCAATCATCCTGGACGATTTTGGGAAGAGTAAACATTGATATTAGGGCATCTCATTAAAAACAGAGATCCTCACTCATTCACCAATTAGAACAGAAGGACTAGGAGCAGCAGTAGGCCATTCGGTCCCTTGACCCTTTTCCACCTTTCAATACAATTATTGGCTGATCTCATCTTACCCTCGACTTCACTTTCGTGCCCATTCTCCATAACTCTTTAACCCAATACTGCTTAAAAATTTATCTCCTTCTTAAATTTACTCAATGTCCTCGCACCCACCACAGTCTCATAGTGAATATACAGATTCATGACCCTTTGAGTGAAATAATTGCTCCTCATCTCTGCTTTAAATCTACAATTTAATTATTATATTTTCTGTACAAAAATAACGCAGATAGGCTGAATAGTTATATTCAACACTGGTTATACACCCATCCATTAAAGCACCTCCTGATACACACCCATCTGATATGGTTCCAGCTCCTTGAAAGTCAATGGACGACACCATGTGGGGATGTGTTCACAGTCATGTGTGTGACAAGCAGTTGATCTGAAATTGTCTGATGCCTTTTCCTGGTGGTGTTTATCCTCTAATGTGTCCGGTTTTCTGAATTTGATCAGGCTGGCAGTGGACTTCCATCCACACTTCCTACCGCATATTTTATGTTGCTTTATCATGGATTTGCAGCAGTTATTTTGTAAAGTTGTAGATTTTGCCTTCACTGAAATAAATAATGTGGGATTTGCTCTTGTTGCCTCGGATTTCATTAACTATTCACAAATAATCTAAAATCATAACATAAAATGCTGAAGATATTTTATACCACCGAAATCTCGATTAGATTTGCTTGTAACCGATTCCTGAGTATCCGGCCATGTTAGAAAGCAGACTGGCATCTTTCTGAATGGTCAGTTTGTGACACTGAGTCACTGAAACATTGGCTTCTAACATGAAGGTCACTCAATGAATACAGGGTATGCTGGAGAATCACAGCAGGTCTAGCAGCATCTGTAGAGAGAGAAACAGTTAATGTTTCCAGTCTGGTACAACTCTTCTTCAGAACTGAACATTGGACTTGAAACATTAACGCTCTTTTTCTCTCTACAGATGCTGCTAAACCAACTGTGTATCTCCAGCACTTTCTGTTTTAATTCCTATCTCCAGCATTAGCAGAAGTTTGATATGAACCTCTCTGAGATATGAGTCAGTGAGGAATGAGTGATCTCTGCTCAAACAGGAAGCTGTTCAGTGAGTATCGAGACACGCCTGACTGTGTGGGAGGGAAACTGCTCCAGAAGCACCAAGAAACATCATCTGCTCGGGGAGTCAGTGCAACTTCAATTAAATGAACAGAAGAATCAGTAGACCAGGTGCTGACTGTCACCTCTGGCAGAGACCAATCAGAAACTCTGTTCTGAGTGGCAGTATCAGTTGTGGAGGTGTGGAAACAGGGGCAGGAAGATCCCAAATGTCACCCTTCTGACATGTTAGTCATACAAGACACTGGAGAGGGAGTCAGTTTCTCAGTCTCAGCCATACAGTGAGACATTACTGACACAGTCCAACGAATAATGGGTACATCAGAGCGTCAGGAGAGAGGGAGTGCCGTACAGTTGGAGGGTCAGTGCTGAGGGAGTGCCATACTGTTGGAGGGTCAGTGCTGAGGGAGTGCCATACTGTCGGAGGGTCAGTGCTGAGGGAATGCTGCACTGTTGGAGGGTCAGTGCTGAGGGAATGCTGCACTGTCGGAGGGTCAGTGCTGAGGGAGTGCTGCACTGTCGGAGAGTCAGTGCTGAGGGAATGCTGCACTGTCGGAGGGTCAGTGCTGAGGGAATGCTGCACTGTCGGAGGGTCAGTGCTGAGGGAATGCCGCACTGTCAGAGGGTCAGTGCTGAGGGAGTGCTGCACTGTCGGAGAGTCAGTGCTGAGGGAATGCTGCACTGTCGGAGGGTCAGTGCTGAGGGAATGCTGCACTGTCGGAGGGTCAGTGCTGAGGGAATGCCGCACTGTCAGAGGGTCAGTGCTGAGGGAATGCTGCACTGTTGGAGGGTCAGTGCTGAGGGAATGCTGCACTGTCGGAGGGTCAGTGCTGAGGGAGTGCTGCACTGTCGGAGAGTCAGTGCTGAGGGAATGCTGCACTGTCGGAGGGTCAGTGCTGAGGGAATGCTGCACTGTCGGAGGGTCAGTGCTGAGGGAATGCCGCACTGTCAGAGGGTCAGTGCTGAGGGAGTGCTGCACTGTCGGAGAGTCAGTGCTGAGGGAATGCTGCACTGTCGGAGGGTCAGTGCTGAGGGAATGCTGCACTGTCGGAGGGTCAGTGCTGAGGGAATGCCGCACTGTCAGAGGGTCAGTGCTGAGGGAATGCTGCACTGTTGGAGGGTCAGTGCTGAGGGAATGCTGCACTGTCGGAGGGTCAGTGCTGAGGGAGTGCCATACTGTCAGAGGGTCAGTGCTGAGGGAGTGCCATACTGTCAGAGGGTCAGTGCTGAGGGAATGCTGCACTGTCGGAGGGTCAGTGCTGAGGGAGTGCCATACTGTCAGAGGGTCAGTGCTGAGGGAGTGCCATACTGTCAGAGGGTCAGTGCTGAGGGAATGCCGCACTGTCGGAGGGTCAGTGCTGAGGGAGCGCAGCACAGTCGGAGGGTCAGTGTTGAGGGAGTGCCGCACTGTCGGAGGGTCAGTGCTGAGGGCGTGCCACACTGTCGGAGGGTCAAAGCCGAGGGAGTGCCGCACTATCGGAGGGTCAGTACTGAGGGAGTGCCGCACTGTCGGAGGGTCAGTGCTGAGGGATTACCCCACTGTCGGAGGGTCAGTGCTGAGGGAGAGGGCACTGTTGGAGTGTCAGTGCTGAGGGAGTGCCGCACTGTTGGAGGGTCAGTGCTGAGGGAGTGCCGCACTGTCGGGGGGTCAGCGCTGAGGGAGCGCCGCACTGTCGGAGGGTCAGCGCTGAGGGAGCGCCGCACTGTCGGAGGGTCAGCGCTGAGGGAGTACCGCATTGTCGGAGGGTCAGTGCTGAGGGAGTACCGCATTGTCGGAGGGTCAGTGCTCAGGGAGTGCCGCACTGTCGGAGGGTCAGTGCTGAGGGAGTGCCATACTGTTGGAGGGTCAGTGCTGAGGGAGTGCCATACTGTCGGAGGGTCAGTGCTGAGGGAATGCTGCACTGTCGGAGGGTCAGTGCTGAGGGAGTGCCGCACTGTCAGAGGGTCAGTGCTGAGGGAATGCTGCACTGTTGGAGGGTCAGTGCTGAGGGAATGCTGCACTGTCGGAGGGTCAGTGCTGAGGGAGTGCCATACTGTCAGAGGGTCAGTGCTGAGGGAGTGCCATACTGTCAGAGGGTCAGTGCTGAGGGAATGCTGCACTGTCGGAGGGTCAGTGCTGAGGGAGTGCCATACTGTCAGAGGGTCAGTGCTGAGGGAGTGCCATACTGTCAGAGGGTCAGTGCTGAGGGAATGCCGCACTGTCGGAGGGTCAGTGCTGAGGGAGCGCAGCACAGTCGGAGGGTCAGTGTTGAGGGAGTGCCGCACTGTCGGAGGGTCAGTGCTGAGGGCGTGCCACACTGTCGGAGGGTCAAAGCCGAGGGAGTGCCGCACTATCGGAGGGTCAGTACTGAGGGAGTGCCGCACTGTCGGAGGGTCAGTGCTGAGGGATTACCCCACTGTCGGAGGGTCAGTGCTGAGGGAGAGGGCACTGTTGGAGTGTCAGTGCTGAGGGAGTGCCGCACTGTTGGAGGGTCAGTGCTGAGGGAGTGCCGCACTGTCGGGGGGTCAGCGCTGAGGGAGCGCCGCACTGTCGGAGGGTCAGCGCTGAGGGAGCGCCGCACTGTCGGAGGGTCAGCGCTGAGGGAGTACCGCATTGTCGGAGGGTCAGTGCTGAGGGAGTACCGCATTGTCGGAGGGTCAGTGCTGAGGGAGTGCTGCACTGTCGGAGAGTCAGTGCTGAGGGAATGCTGCACTGTCGGAGGGTCAGTGCTGAGGGAATGCTGCACTGTCTGAGGGTCAGTGCTGAGGGAATGCCGCACTGTCAGAGGGTCAGTGCTGAGGGAATGCTGCACTGTCGGAGAGTCAGTGCTGAGGGAATGCTGCACTGTCGGAGGGTCAGTGCTGAGGGAATGCTGCACTGTCGGAGGGTCAGTGCTGAGGGAATGCCGCTCTGTCAGAGGGTCAGTGCTGAGGGAACGCTGCACTGTTGGAGGGTCAGTGCTGAGGGAATGCTGCACTGTCGGAGGGTCAGTGCTGAGGGAATGCTGCACTGTCGGAGGGTCAGTGCTGAGGGAATGCCGCACTGTCAGAGGGTCAGTGCTGAGGGAGTGCTGCACTGTCGGAGAGTCAGTGCTGAGGGAATGCTGCACTGTCGGAGGGTCAGTGCTGAGGGAATGCTGCACTGTCGGAGGGTCAGTGCTGAGGGAATGCTGCACTGTCGGAGGGTCAGTGCTGAGGGAATGCTGCACTGTCGGAGGGTCAGTGCTGAGGGAATGCCGCACTGTCAGAGGGTCAGTGCTGAGGGAATGCTGCACTGTTGGAGGGTCAGTGCTGAGGGAATGCTGCACTGTCGGAGGGTCAGTGCTGAGGGAGTGCCATACTGTCAGAGGGTCAGTGCTGAGGGAGTGCCATACTGTCAGAGGGTCAGTGCTGAGGGAATGCCGCACTGTCGGAGGGTCAGTGCTGAGGGAATGCTGCACTGTCGGCGGGTCAGTGCTGAGGGAATGCCGCACTGTCAGAGGGTCAGTGCTGAGGGAGCGCAGCACAGTCGGAGGGTCAGTGTTGAGGGAGTGCCGCACTGTCGGAGGGTCAGTGCTGAGGGCGTGCCACACTGTCGGAGGGTCAATGCCGAGGGAGTGCCGCACTGTCGGAGGGTCAGTACTGAGGGAGTGCCGCACTGTCGGAGGGTCAGTGCTGAGGGATTACCCCACTGTCGGAGGGTCAGTGCTGAGGGAGAGGGCACTGTTGGAGTGTCAGTGCTGAGGGAGTGCCGCACTGTTAGAGGGTCAGTGCTGAGGGAGTGCCGCACTGACGGAGGGTCAGCGCTGAGGGAGTGCCGCACTGTCGGGGGGTCAGCGCTGAGGGAGCGCCGCACTGTCGGAGGGTCAGCGCTGAGGGAGTACCGCATTGTCGGAGGGTCAGTGCTGAGGGAGTACCGCATTGTCGGAGGGTCAGTGCTGAGGGAGTGCTGCACTGTCGGAGGGTCAGTGCTGAGGGAGTGCCGCAATGTCGGAGTGTCAGTGCTGAGGGAGCACCCCACTGTCGGAGGGTCAATGCTGAGGGAGTGCCGTAATGTCGGAGGGTCAGTGCTGAGGGCGTGCCGTACTGTCGGAGGGTCAGTACTGAGGGAGTGCCGCACTGTCGGAGGGTCAGTGCTGAGGGAGTGCCGCACTGTCAGAGGGTCAGTGCTGAGGGAGTGCCGCATTATCGGAAGGTCAGTGTTGAGGGAGCGCCGCACTGTCGGAGGGTCAGTGCTGAAGGAGTGCTGCAATGTCGGAGGGTCAGTTCTGAGGGAGTAGGCACTGTCTGAGGGTCAGTGCTGAGGGTATGCCACACTGTCGGAGGGTCAGTGCTGCAGGAGTATCCCACTGTCGGAGAGTCAGTGCTGCGGGAGTATCCCACTGTCGGAGGGTCAGTGCTGAGGGAGTGCCGTACTATCAGAGGGTCAGCACTGAGGGAGCGCCGCACTGTCGGAGGGTCAGTGCTGAGGGATTGCCGCACTGTCGGAGGGTCAGTATTGAGGGAGACGGTACTGTCGGAGGGTCAGTGCTGGGTGAGTGGGCACTGTCGGAAGGTCAGTGCTGAGGGCGTGCTGCACTGTTGGAGGGTCAGTGCTGGGTGAGTGGACACTGTTGGGAGGGTCAGTGCTGAGGGAATGCCGCACTGTCGGAGGGTCAGTGCTGAGGGAGTGCTGCACTGTTGGAGGGTTTTCATTCATTTACTGGATGTGGGTGCCATTGGTTAGAGTAACATTTATTCTAGGAATCCTGGAGATGTTCACCACAAAAATAGACCCTTCAGTCCAACTCGTCCATACCGACCAGATATCCGAAATTAATCTAGTCCCATTTGTCAGCATTTGGCCCATATCCCTCCAAATCCTTCCTATTCATATACCCATCCAGATGCCTTTTACATGTTGCAATTGTACCAGCCTCCACCACTTCCTCTGGCAGCTCATTCCATACACGTACCACCCTCTGTGTGAAGAAACTGCCCCTCAGGTTCCTTTTAAACTTTCCCCTCTCACCCTAAACCTCTGCCCTCTAGTTCTGGACCCCCCTACCTTTGGGAAAAGACCTTGACTATTCACCCTATCCATGCACCTCATGATTTCATACACTTCTATAAGGTCATCCATCACCCTCTGACACTCAGCGAAAACAGCCCCAGCCTATTCAACCTCTCCCTGTAGCTCAAACCCTCCAACCCTGGGAACATCCTTGTAAATCTTTTCTGAACTGTTTCAAGTTTCACAACATCCCTCCTAAACCAGAGAGACCAGAATTGCACGCAATATTCCAACAGTGGCCTAACCAATGTCCTGTACAGCCGCAACATGACCTCCCAACTCCTGTACTCAATGCAATGACCAATTAAGGAAAGCATACCAAATGCCTTCTTCATTGTCCCATCTATCTGTAACTCTACATTCAAGGAGCTATGAACCTGTACCCCAAGGCCTCTTTGTTCAGCAACACTCCCTAGGACCTTTCTGTTAAGTGTAAACGTACTGCCCTGCTTTGCCTTTCCAAAGTGTAGCACCTCACATGTATCCCAGGCCCCTAGACCATTATCTGGGTTTCTGGATGAGTAGTTTAGTTTGGTGATGAAGTGACTAGGCCATCCCCTCCCTGAGATGTTGTCTTTAGGATGAGAGTTGAAACTGAAGCTGTTTCTGTTTCCTTTCATTGATGTGAGTGATCCTACAGCAATTTGTTGAAGAAATTAGGGATATAGTGTACCTGATGCCCTGATCAGTATTTATCGGTCAAATGACAGCATTCAAACAGGTTACAAGATCATTTGCAATCATTCTCCATTTGCTGTAAAATACTTTGGGATGATCAATAATCATTAAAGGACTTAAACAGGAATAAACAGCTGTTTGCATTGACAGAGGTGGAGCATGGCTGAACAAAGAGACAAACTGTCACTTCCATGTTGAACTCGTCAGGACAGATTGCAAGAATAACAAATTTCGAAGGAAACAACTATTAATTCTGCATGAGAAGAGGTACTGTATATTGATTGGTTGTCTTGTCAATATCTTATTGGCATTTAACTTGGGAATACAATTGACCATTTACATATACTAAATGAACACTGGATACTAACCAAATAAATATTAAATGGATGTTTTATTCCAAGCCATTCAGCAGGGATCGGGGTGTTGCTGCCTCTTTCTGCTTCTACCGATTGATGGGGATAGTCACTAACCAGAGCAGTTCACTCAGTGATTCAGATAATATCAAACACTTCTCACCCATTAGTTTAGAAACTCTACCTACTCGCAGTCATCGAGCGGGCACCTTTAACCGCCTTCAGAAAAGTTAAGCTCGTTATTATTACCATCGCCAGGAGGGAAAAGGTTAATCCCCTTTGCCGCTATCTTTTCACTTAAAAGTGAATGTTTAATCTTTCTCTAATCAGATTATCTCAGATGTTGAAGTGTTTGCTACTTTTAAAAATTCTTTAATGATTTTTTAAAACTGAAATTTCCTGTTTAACTGCAGTGACTACATTTCAAAAGAAAGCTTCATTAATTATAGAACACCTTGGGCTGTCTGGAGATTGTGAAAAATCTTTCTCTCCTCTTGGGTAGCTTCATTTTCTCTCCTGGTTCACTGATTGCTGGGTCTCCTGTTTTCAAAGATTATTGTGTGTTCATTCCAGAGCACAATGCAAATTTGGCAAATGAATAGTTAACACTCAGGTAGATTGTCCCAGAAATTTGTGGAGAAATTTTGTATCCTGTCTGTCCAGTATTTTCTAATTACAAATTCTTCATGAAACAATTGTGACAATGTATTAATGAGAAACTGATACGAGGAAAGCAGAATTGTCGAGTGGAGTCAGGGAGTTTCTACATGGGGTATGTGAGACAGAAACTGTCACAGAGTCCAATGCACAGAGCAAAGCTAACTATAAGAACTTGAGATATTTTCTAATTAATCAGTTCAGAGATGTTACTACACACCAATGGAACTTGGAATAGTGGAACTTGACACTTGCTCTGTGAAGTGAGTGGCAGACTGACTGCAGAAATGTGGGGTGTACAAAATTAAAAATCACACAACACCAGGCTATAATACAACAGGTTTAACTTCATCTTATACTGCACAACCACCTGGTGAAGAGCAGCGCTCCAAAAGCTAGTGCTTCCAGTTAAACCTGTTGGACTATAACCTGGTGTTGTGTGATTTTTAATTTTGCAGAAATGACAGTCTTGTTCCTCCATTCAGACCATGGCAGTGTCCTGGTTCTAATGTTCAAGAGCATGTGAGTTCAAATCTTACTGTTGCTATTTGAGAACTAGAAATTTGGAATTGAAAGGTCGATTTTGGTAAAGACTGAACGTTGGATTGTAAAACCCTGAAATGGTAGCAAGAAGCACTGTGGAAAGTCAACGGCATTTGTGGACTTTGAAACAGAATTAATATTTCAAATTCAATATGACTCTTATTTCCAAAGATCCTGAGAAAGACTCATCCCAAACTTTAAATATTAACTCTGGTTCTCTCTGTCCAAACATGCTTCTGAATTTCTCCAGCATTTTCTGATTTTATTTCAGATTTTAGCATCTATAGGATCTTGCTTTTATTGAATGATTTAAAAAAAACATGCGCTTCCACATTTCCCCTCCTTCTATACCCTCTTTGTGACTGTGGTGTCCTTTTCCAAAATTTCAATCCACATTGGTCCAGGAAATCAGTTCGACTTTTGCAGAACTCACTCTTTGAACACTTCTGTTGTTATCATTTAGTCAGTCTCAGTTTGCGATTGAACCATTAACCCGTTACACGCTCATATAAATCAAGTGAGAAAAAACAGTTTGACATATTATTTGTGTTGCAGTTGTGACCAGCACTGAGTCCCAATGACTGATGGCCATTCAGTCCATCAACTACATGTTGGTGTCAAGTACATTTTATCCTTTGCATTGAATCATTTTGAGGCCTAAGGGAGTCATGGCTTTATAATTCAAGGTGGACAGGACAAAAGGAAGATGGACTTTCAAAATAAAACGCTGTCTGATCCTTGGCTGGAGGGCTGAGCCCAGTTCTGGTCCTAACCCTTTATGAAGGAAGCTGGAGACTGTGTTGGAAAACGTTTAGGAGAGTTAGACTTCAGTTCCCAAAGATAGATTAGAGTAACTGGGACCTTTCACCTTGGAGAGTGTTGAAGGAAGAAGTGAGAGAGCTGATCGATATCCTCAGCAAACCTGTCACAGGGCAATTCCTGTCCCTTCAAACAACCTCCTTACGTGTCTGAGCATGTGTCTGAGACAGGTGAATGGAATATATGACCCAGGACACATAGAGTCATAGAGACGTACAGCACAGAAACAGACCTTTTGGCCCAACTTGTCCATGCCGACCAGATATCCTAACCTAATCTAGTCCCGTTTGCCAGCATTTGAGCCATATTCCTCTAAACCTTTCCCATTCATATACCCATCCAGATGCCTTTTCAATGTTGTAATTAAATATAGAGTGCCACAAACTGGGGAAGGTCATTTACCCAGCCATTGGCGATCATCAATCAAAAGGCTGGACTTTTCTCTTCCAAATATGCTTCGGGGGTCAGGCAGGCAGCATTTTGTCAAACTGGTACTGATGAATAAGAACAATATATATTTTTTTTCTTTTTAATTTACCCATTTTTCTAATCATCCTGTTCAGGGATCTTCTTACTCACATCTGGAGTAGGCGGGACTTGGACCCAGACCTCCCAGACCAGGGGTTATGAACATTACCACTCTGCCATAAGTAGGCCAATGAGCAGCATTTTATTCAGTCACTACAAAGGAAAGCCACATGCTTGGGGCTGTTGGTTTCCACTCTTTAATTCAGTCTCTCAAATATTGTGAACTTCCTAGTTTAGTGAAGAATAGGGTAGTGATAGGATAGTGAAGAATACGTTTGGTCTACTTTCCTTCATTGGTCAGAGCATTGAGTATAGGAATTAGGACATCATGTTGCAGCAGTACAGGAAATTGGTGAGGCCACGTTTGGAATATTGCGTGCAATTCTGGTCTCCCTGCTATAGGAAGGATGTTGTGAAACGTGAAAGGGTTCAGAAAAGATTTAGAAGGATGTTGCCAGGGTTGGAGGTTTTGAGCTACAGGGACAGGATGATTAGACTGGGGCTATTTTCTATGAGTATCAGAGGATGATGGATGACTTTACAGATGGTTATAAAATCATGAGGTGCATGGATAGGGTGAATAGTGGAGACAATACAAAGATTGGTGGAGTTGTGGATAGTGTAGAAGGACCCTGAACAGCATTGGTATACCGAGGGACCTTGGGGTTCAAGTCTATAGCTCCCTGAAAGTGGCCACACAACCAGATAGGGTGGGAAAGAAGGCATATGTGTTTCTTGCCTTTATTGGTCAGGGAATTAAGTACAAGAGTGAGGATGTCATGTTGCAGCTTTATAAAACTTTGGTTAGGCCACACTTTTGCATTCAATTCTAGTCATCCCATTACAGGAAATTTGTGGAGGCTTTGGAGAGGGTGCTGAAGAGGTTGACCTGGATGCTGCCTTGATTAGAGGGTATGAGCTATAAGGAGAGGCAAGAAAAACTCAGGTTGTTTTCTCTGGAGTGGCGGAGACTGAGGGGAGACTTGATAGAGGTCTATAAAATTATGAGATGCATAGATAGGGCTTGATGGTCAGAATCATTTTTCCCAGAGTTGAAATGTCTAATACAAGGGGCATCCATTTAAGGTGAGAGGGGGTAAGTTCAAAGGAGATGTGAGGAGGCTGGAATGCACTGCCAGAGATGATGTTGGAGGCAGATCAATCGGGGTGTTTAAGAGACGTTTAGGTAAGCACATGAATATGCAAGGCCTAGAGGGGCATGGAGCAAGGGCAGGCAGCTGGGATTAGTTTAATTAGGCATGATGTTTGGCACAACATTGTGCACTAACGGGCCCCGTTCCTGTTCTGGACAGTTCTACGTTCTATGTTTGGATTCAAATGTCACCATCTGCTGTGTTGGGCTTTGAGCCCTAGTCCCCAAAATATGAGCCAGGGGTTAGGGATTCCTGACTTAGGGACAATCCCCTGGGCTGCTCCTCCAGGACTGGTATCACTGTGTGTCCTCGAAGGTGTGACTTCCCATCTGTGGGCGGCACGGTGGCAAAGTGGTTAGCACTGCTGACTCACAGCGCCAGAGATCCGGGTTCAATTCCCGCCTCAGGCGACTAACTGCATGGAGTTTGCACGTTCTCCCCGTGTCTGCGTGGGTTTCCTCCGGGTGCTCCGGTTTCCTCCCACAGTCCAAAAATGTGCAGGTCAGGTGAATTGGCCATGCTAAATTGCCCGTAGTGTTAGGTAGGGGTATGGGTGGGTTGCGCTTCAGTGGGGCGGTGTGGACTTGTTGGGCCGAAGGGCCTGTTTCCACACTGTAAGTAATCTAAAAAATCTCTGACAGTTTCTCTACCTTTTATTTGCAGGATCCGTGAAAGCAGAAATCAGTAAGTGTCATTTCCTGTCTCACAGTTGGTGAAGTTCAGAATTAAACTCATTAATCGACAGGGAATGTTCTGTCAGGAAGAACAACACTGACTTCAGCATCTTTCCGGCAAAGAGAGAGAACCATCCAGAACCCTTGAGCATCCTGCCCTAACTCAGGGTCCATCACAGACTGGGAAAGGGAATGTGACTGAAGTGAGTGTGTGAGAGAGAGTGAGTGTGAGTGAGTGAGTGAGCGTGTGATATTGTGAGTAAGAGTGTGAGTGACAGAGAGAAAGGGTGTAAGCGAGTGAATATATTTCAGAGCTCTTCACTGGGGAGAGGAGTGACAGGGAAGTGAGGGAGTGCTGCAAGACGATGGGATGGTGGTCGCTTTGTGGGGGCTGGGGTAGCTTGGGATTGAGGGGTTGATCCCTCACCTTTGCTCCATGGCAACAATTATGTGAATGATCAGCATTGTTTCTGATGTGACAACAGTGAGAACAACCTGGTTGGTTGTAAAGCTTTTTGAGAGATCCTGAGTGTGAGCAGCTATTAAAATGAAAGTCTGTTTTTCTCAGCAGTAACAACCTCAAACACACACATTGAGATCAACTGCATCTCCAGTAACATAGAGCATGCAGACGATGGCAAAAGTTGGACGAGTACAACCTTACCTGCCTGGAACATATCGAGGCTGAAGGACACTCACTCCCAGTATCGGTGTATGGGAGACACTGACAACCAGGTTCACATCTTCATCAAAAGTATGTAACTAAGTCTTCTCTCATTGTGAACAAGTAATGCTTTAGAACACCAGGAGATTATTCCGGGTTCTCAGTTCAGTGTGTGATGCCCCCTGGAAAGACTTTATTCTGTCCCCCCATTGCATTTTAAATGCGTGTGTGTGTGTATTTGTCTGTGTGTGTGTGTGTGTGTGAGAGAAGGGTGTGTGGGTGAAGGTGGGGTGTGAGAGAATGCAGGTGAGGATGAGGTGGGTAGGGGTGTGTGGGGTAAGGGGAATGTGGGCGGGGGTGTTGGGGGGAGTGTGTGTGGGTGGGGGGGAGTGTGGGTGAGGGTGAGGGAGTGTGGGTGGGTGAGGGTGGGGGTGTATGGGTGGGTGAGGGTGGGGGAGTGTGGATGTGGGGGGGAGAGTGTTGGTGGAGGAGTGTGGGTGGGGGTGTATTGGCGGGGGATTGTTGGCATGGGTGGGGAAGTGTGGGGGAGTGTAGGTGGGAGAGTGTGGGTGGGGGAGTGTGGGTGGGAGAGTGTGGGAGAGTGTGGATGGGGAAGGGTGGGTGCGGGAGTGTGGGTGAGGGAGTGTGGATGGGGAAGGGTGGGTGGGGGAGTGTGGGTGGGGGAGTGTGGGTGGGGGAGTGTGGGAGAGTGTGGGTGGGGGAGTGTGGGTGAGGGAGTGTGGGTGGGAGAGTGTGGGTGAGGGAGTGTGGGTGAGGGAGTGTGGGTGGGAGAGTGTGGGTGAGGGAGTGTGGGTGGGGGAGTGTGGGTGAGGGAGTGTGGGTGAGGGAGTGTGGGTGGGAGAGTGTGGGTGAGGGAGTGTGGGTGGGGGAGTGTGGGTGAGGGAGTGTGGGTGGGGGAGTGTGGGTGGGAGAGTGTGGGAGAGTGTGGGTGGGGGAGTGTGGGTGAGGGAGTGTGGGTGGGGGAGTGTGGGTGGGGGAGTGTGGGTGGGAGAGTGTGGGTGGGGGAGTGTGGGTGGGGGAGTGTGGGTGAGGGAGTGTGGGTGGGGGAGTGTGGGTGGGGGAGTGTGGGTGGGAGAGTGTGGGTGGGAGAGTGTGGGTGGGGGAGTGTGGGTGGGGGAGTGTGGGTGAGGGAGTGTGGGTGGGGGAGTGTGGGTGGGGGAGTGTGGGAGAGTGTGGGTGGGGGAGTGTGGGTGAGGGAGTGTGGGTGGGGGAGTGTGGTTGGGGGAGTGTGGGTGGGGGAGTGTGGGAGAGTGTGGGTGGGGGAGTGTGGGTGAGGGAGTGTGGGTGGGAGAGTGTGGATGGGGAAGGGTGGGTGGGGGAGTGTGGGTGGGGGAGTGTGGGTGGGAGAGTGTGGGTGAGGGAGTGTGGGTGAGGGAGTGTGGGTGGGAGAGTGTGGGTGAGGGAGTGTGGGTGGGGGAGTGTGGGTGAGGGAGTGTGGGTGAGGGAGTGTGGGTGGGAGAGTGTGGGTGAGGGAGTGTGGGTGGGGGAGTGTGGGTGAGGGAGTGTGGGTGGGGGAGTGTGGGTGGGAGAGTGTGGGAGAGTGTGGGTGGGGGAGTGTGGGTGAGGGAGTGTGGGTGGGGGAGTGTGGGTGGGGGAGTGTGGGTGGGAGAGTGTGGGTGGGGGAGTGTGGGTGGGGGAGTGTGGGTGAGGGAGTATGGGTGGGGGAGTGTGGGTGGGGGAGTGTGGGTGGGAGAGTGTGGGTGGGAGAGTGTGGGTGGGGGAGTGTGGGTGGGGGAGTGTGGGTGAGGGAGTGTGGGTGGGGGAGTGTGGGTGGGGGAGTGTGGGAGAGTGTGGGTGGGGGAGTGTGGGTGAGGGAGTGTGGGTGGGGGAGTGTGGTTGGGGGAGTGTGGGTGGGGGAGTGTGGGAGAGTGTGGGTGGGGGAGTGTGGGTGAGGGAGTGTGGGTGGGAGAGTGTGGATGGGGAAGGGTGGGTGGGGGAGTGTGGGTGGGGGAGTGTGGGTGGGGGAGTGTGGGTGGGGGAGTGTGGGAGAGTGTGGGTGGGGGAGTGTGGGTGAGGGAGTGTGGGTGGGAGAGTGTGGATGGGGAAGGGTGGGTGGGGGAGTGTGGGGAGTATGGGTGAGGGAGTGTGGGTGGGGGAGTGTGGGTGGGAGAGTGTGGGTGGGGGAGGGTGGGGGAGTGTGGATGGGGAAGGGTGGGTGAGGGAATGTGGGTGGGGGAGTGTGGGGGAGTGTGGGTGGGGAAGGGTGGGCTGTGTGTGAGCCCTGGGTGAGATGTTGTGATGCTTTCTGCCTGTAGATTGTCTGAATTGTGTCAAGGCTGACACTGGGACTGTGCTGGGGATGGCGCTGGGGAATCTAATCGCCACAATCCTCATCGCAGTTGCTGTTTACTGTGTATCTGCTCCCAGGAAAGTGAAGCTGCACCGAGGTAGGAACCAGATTCCCACTCCCCACCCCCCTGGGGCTATCCTGTATGTGGGGAGATGGGTGTCTTTGTAAGGCGAGGGGGAAGGAGGGTTTGGAAGGAAAGGGAGCTGGGGAAGGGGTGGAGGGGATGGACAGGGGGTTGGGAAAGGAATGGAGAGTTTGTGCCTCATTTGGGGGCTCTGACTCCCCCCAGAATCTGGGAGTCTGTGACCCTTGTACAGAACCCTGCTGTCTGAAACTGCTGGGTCCCTGCAGTGTTCTCTGCTCAGTGAGATTCTGAGTTGTACTAGAGTGGAATATGCTGCATTGCATTTGACATGTGTTGGGATGGTATGAAATGGGGAAAGGTGCTATTGAAAT